>NW_009717498.1:20720-23501 GCF_000703405.1 Apaloderma vittatum | reverse complement strand
CTGCTTTTAATTAGATGTCAAAAGTATTATTTAAAACAACAAAAAAAATGTTTGATGTCTAAAAGACCCCCAAATTATTTTGCCTTTCATTCATGAAGGGTACATACAGAAGATACTTCCGACATGTTAAGTTATGTAAGGATAAGTGTGTGACTCCTCTGTGGTGGTGGGCACTCACCTTTCCATAGGTCCAGGGACATCCCAGCCCCCCTGGGATGTGCAACGACCAGTGATCATAGCATCATAGAAAAGCCCCCTGGGATCATCAAGTCCAACCATTAACCCTACTCTACAGAGCTCACCCCTAACCCATCTCCCCCAACCCCACATCTAAATGACCTTTAAACACCTCCAGGGACGGTGACTCCACCACCTCCCTGAGCAGCCTGTGCCAATGCCTGCCTACTCTTTCTGTGAATTTTTTTTTCCTAACGTCCAGTCTAAGCCTACCCTGTTGCAGTTTGAAGCCATTGACCAAAGACACCCTGGACCCAAGAGCCACAAAAAAACCCAGTTTCAGTCTCTTCTATACCTTATTTTGTGCTCTCTTTGCACGATGCTGGTGGTCTCTCTGGCCTCACAGTGCTGACAGGGAGAAACGGAGGAACAAGAGATGGAGGGGAACTTACATCCCCTTTGGGCGTCTTTCCCTATAGCACCCTTTGTAAACCTCCACCCTCACCAGAGGCTGTTTATCCTTACAAGGGACTACTCAGCAACACTCCTCAACTACATTTGCTTACTCTGTCTGATTGAAAGCATTTTAATAATTTAGTTTCCTTTCTGCTGTAAGAGATATTTAAATAGCTTTTGTTCCACTGGCTGAACATATTTTAGTGAGAACAGTTTATTTTGGTCAACATTTCATAATAGTATGAGACTTAAGTCTGCAGACAGAATACACTTTCCACGTCCTCCTGCACTGGGGTACTGGGTTATCTGATCATTCTTTCTTTAACCCCTTTCCAAGACCAGACAATGATCTTGCTCTGCTGACTTGTTTTAACTGCTGTTTGAGATAATCTATCCTCCTGAAGCAAATGCTGGACCACCTGCAGCCACTTAGATGCTGAATGGAGAATGCAAGTCACCTCTATTTTTTGCTGTATTTACTCCAAGCCCTTTTCAAAGTTTGGAAATGCTAACAGAGCACTGAAGTGTGTAAGTGTAGGATTCAACTCATCTGATTTTGAAAGTGCCATTTAGCTTGTGACTTCAGGCAGTCAGAGGTAGGCCCCTTTGTGTTGCTACGTTCCCCATATAGCTGTTGAAGAGTCAGTCAAAACTAAATATAGACCAAACATAAGTGTGTAGGGTGACCTGAAATGTTATTTGGGATACATTGGCTGTGCTGTTTAGAGGTGTAATTCATTTGTCTAAGTAGTGGTGCCTCGTGTGGGAAAAACTATCAACATGTTGCCATGTAGCTGGCAGAAATTACAAAGGAACTATGACCGTGTAGGTCAGCAGCTGGAAGCCAGGACATCGAAAATGCAGTTGGCTACACATCACATGGTCAGCTCTAGTTCACATGGAGACAGTGATCTGTCTGGTCTTCATACAGTAAAAGGAAAGATTCAGGTGCTTAAAGAGGAATCTAGTGCTGTTTGGTAAGGCACTAGTGTCAACATGACCTCTAGCTACTGCTCCAGAGGGCTGGCTTCCCTCCAAGTCTTGTGTTGTATCTGCCAGACTTACATCAAACTCATGGTTTTTGACACCTTCAGTGGTCTCTGGTCATGGGTAGGCAACTGATTCATGCCCATTCTAGGCTTCTAACAGAAAGTGGATGATTCCCGTTGTCAGCTGCTTGTTCAAGTGACCCAAGAAGACATCAAAAGAAGCTAGGAACTTAATTTCAGCTCCTTATTTTGAGAGTCTTGGCACGAACTACTGATCTATCCTGCTTCTAGCTCTGCTGGGTCACATCTAAACATGTATGCTGGGCCTGCCCGCTCCCCTCCAAGCCCAGGGCTTTTACATCCCATGCAGGGCACTTTGAACTAATTCCAGTCACTTCAGAAAGAGACAGTGTTTCCTGTTTCTACAACCCAGCCGACTCCTTAATCCTTTTATCCAGCTACTATTGTGCCAACTCGTCCTTGTGTTCCTGTTTGACCTAATCGTGATTATTTCATCCACAGGCTCCCTTCCCAGCCCTTTGCAGAAGGCACGTACTTTAAACTAGTACTCAATGAAATGGAGTTTTATGCTTTATAGAGAAAGAAATTCATGAACAAGGGTTCATAAACACAAGCACATGCTAGGTCAGCCTCCGCCTGTTGCTTCACCTCATCCATTCCCCAACCAACCGTGACACTGAACAAGTCACTTAACCTCTCGCTGTCTGAGTTTACCCAGCCGTAAAATGGGGATAAAAATACTTCACCTACCTCAGACAGGACATGTGGTTTAATTCCGTCATGTTTTCAAAAGTGCTTTAAGTTTCTGAGCTGGGCGAGAATTGGCTTAAATTTTCTCAGGTGACTAAGGTCTGTGGCACCCAACTTGACATACCTTAAAATGATCTTGCTTGTGCTTGCCTGATTGCTTCAGTGCCAGAACTTGCCAGGGAACCATAGGCAAATCGTTTGCTTGTATTTTTTTTTTGGGTACGGAAAAGAATTTTTGCCACAGGATCTCCAAAAATGCAAATCATTGTGTATGAGATGTTTTTGGCAGTTCAGGGTGACTGGTGTGCCCTCTGAATGTAAGATACCAGCAGCAGTTTGTTTGCACCAGGGCAAAATTCATTTTCACTGATTTGCCCAGAGATCTTAC
>NW_009717498.1:0-20689 GCF_000703405.1 Apaloderma vittatum | reverse complement strand
CTTATTTGCCCAGATATCTTTCTTTTTTTTTTTTTTTTTTTTTTTTTAATGCAGTAAGCCTCTTTTTAGACAAATCACTGCTAAGAACTGCAAATACCATTGTTTCCATTTCAGACAAAGTAGGAGGCACTCAGTTGCTGAGGTTTTTGCCCTGTGTTGCTGTCGTTCGACCACAAGTAGATGCTGTAATTTATCAGGAGGAGACGTAACAAGATTCAATGACACAGAGATGTAAGTTCGACAAATTCAGGTTCAACAAAATCCCTGAGTATTTAGAGTCTGGGCTAATAACCACTAAACCAGTTTCTCCAGGGGCCAATGGGTTTTGTATTATCCCAAAGTGATGACCCAGCCCAAAAAGAAGTTTTTAGAAGGATTGCACAGTTCTGGAGGGAAATCTCCTCGTCTGAACTCTCTTATTGCTTTAATAGCAAGTGTAATGGCTGGTAATAGCTCCCCTCCCACTTCCCACCTCCTTTCCAGGCTGAAGTGTTAGTGATTACATGAGCCAATATGTCATTTTTATTACGGTGACCCCTGATAAGGTGTGCAGTGAACATCCAAACGAGATTAAGATGGCATCTGAGAGGCAGAAGGTAAAAGGGAACCTTCCCCTCCTGGACACAAAAGAAACCGATTCTCTACCATTTACCAAAAAAAAAAAAAAAAAAAAAGACAGGAGCTGGCTGAAATCCTCATTTTTCATCTGTCCTTCTCATTTTTCCTCAACAGCTGTATGAGTTTTGAAGGCTATGCAGATACATCTCTTTTTCCCTCTCCTTTTTCTTTTTTTATAACGTGTGTCTTTACTTCAGAACTTTTCTCACCTCTTCTCTTCACCACCAACCCCCCTCGTTCTGCCATTCACTTTCGTGTTACTGTGCCCTAACAGCAAATTAATCAACCAGTGCCAAAGGCAACATACATCACCCTGTGACGGCTCCTTCTGCTTCCACCCATGACCTTTAGAAACAAAATAGCCAAGTGCAAACAAGAAGAGATAAGGGCTCATTTCGAACCCAGGATTTTTATTTGCTTCAGGTGTGATTTATAAAGCTGTCACTGAGCTCTGCTGGCAGCTGCGGATGCAGTAGGAAAAGTTGTTTCTGTGTCCCACTCAGTGATGGGAAGTGATTTAACTCTTTGGCTGCAGGAGGAGGTGTGTGAGTGACAACACTTTGGGCCTCTTCCTTGAAAGGGCACAAGAGAAGGCTTCAAATCCAGAGGCTGATAGCTGAGGATATCCCAGAGTAAATTTGATCCTGGGGTGTGGGGCTTTAATTCATGTTGGGTCCCCAGAGCTCTGTTCTTCTTCCTTGACATTACAGCTGCACTAGAAAGCTAACGATAATGTGGGACCGAAGCACTCAGCTTCAACTGACTTGGATGCAGGAGAAAATAGACTTTGTTTTGTCTTTGCATGTGTCCTGGAGCACACATTGCCCAGCAAGGAGACCTCCTTGCAAATGAATCCTCCTGTTCTCAGTTGATGGGATAACAAGGGATGTGGGAAATATCCACACCCTCTGCAGGGCTGATCATCCCATGCTTCTCAGATCCCCAGTAAGCTTGTCCTTGGCATGAACCCTGTATGGAGAAGACCTTGCTGCAGCCTGACCTCCCCTGCAAGGCCAGGGGTAAATGGGGGAGGAGAGGGGCTGTAGTAACTTATGCACAGAAAGGTGTAGCACAACCTCACCGGTGTGTGATGTCCACTGTGAACCAAGGCACCCTCCAAGGTACAGCAACACTGGTGACTCCAGAAAACAATCAAAGCAAAAATCCCCTATGTTAGCACTTCAGTACATGAGATATTCTCTCTTTACCTGTGGTCTACAGATGCACTCACCAACTTCCCAACTTCCCTGTTTCAAGTCTTGCACTTAAGGCAGTTGTCTACACGTGAACACATGCAAGTTCAAAGCATGACTCTGCCATAAATGTCCCCAACTTGAACTTAGGTAAATCCCTCATCTGCTATCTGTAGGTATCATTCCTTTCCTCCTGTACTAAGCCACCCTACACATGAAGACATTCATCTCTTCTCCTCTCCTTTTGTATGATATCTAGTGCCTTGAAGCCATGATGACACAGGGGAGCTCCACAGACTCTTAAAACCAACATGAAGCACCTCCATGAAACAGGGAGGGAAGACACCCGTCTCAAGGCATGTGGACCCTACATATGTTGTCACAGTAGGACTCAAACATTATAAGCTGTTCATTAAGACATTTAGACACCTACCTTTCTCTCCTACAGAGATAACGCAAACAAAGAGCAGGACAGAGGAAAGAAGGCTCATCGTCAGTCTGGAAAATCAACAGGTCCCAAGAGTCTGAGAAAATTATTTTGTGACAGTCCAAGGGTTGCTTCCTCTGTCCCTTTGCATAGCTTGCTCAATTATGCTCAGGGTAGCTATGCTTTAGTTTGATTTCTGGCTGTCCCTATTTACACGTACAAGCTGAGATCATGTTCCCAGTAGGCTCCATGCTTTCCTGGCAAGTCCAGTGAGGCTATTGCTAAAGTGGCAGAGACCAGCAGGAAAAAAGCAAACAAGTGTTCTCTACTGTCTCCTTTGCCTATATGCAAGCCCTCAGAAGCAGCCCGGTTGTTGCTGCCGTGGATGGAGCAGCTTGATGAGGAGTGTAGACATGACTCTGCAGACACCTCTCTCTGCAGGAGTAAAAAGGCTGAGATGCTTTGGCTCTCCTGCCAGCTCTGTCCAAGCTCCATACTCAAGCTCCTCTTTCCTGTGCTCCCCTTAGTGACTGACCTAAGCTACTGAGAAGCAGTAAACCACATCTTCTGGACCAGACAGACACATCGGGCTCCTAGGCAGAGCACCAGATCCATCGAGTGCCAAGCAGTCCATCCATCGCAGAGCCCCAAACTTCACAACAACAACAGAATACACGACTTCTCCACTCTCCTTAATAATCTGCATGGAATATTTCCATCAATTCCTCTTAGTTTCTTCTCTCTCAGCATTTTCTCAAGTGCATACAGTTCTCCTAGTCTCACCACTCTTTGTGAGTGATGCCAAAGCATCTGTGCCTTGTGTCACTACCCCAGGCTTAATATTTCTCACTCCCCCACCCCCTTCTTGCCATTTGTTTGAGGACTGAGGAGTGACTGTAGGTACAAAGTGGCCAAAGTTGTTTTTACAGACATTATTACACTGTCAAGGCGAGGTGTAAGGCAAGGCTGTTGAAGAAAGGGATTTGACAAGTGCATTTATTTTAACAGGCAACACAATTCAGACCATTTAAAAACAAGGTAGGTTTGTAAATGCTTCTGGGAATCAGCGCTGCAAATACTGGTGTCCATAGGCTCTCTAAAGTGTAATTAAGGCAGGAGTTGATTGACTGAAGAAAAATAGAATGCCAGCAATAAAGGCATTTATAGAAAACAGCAGCTCCTTTGCATTACTGTTCTGTTTTTTGTTCTAGCTTGGAAAGTTCCTCAAGAAGGAGAGATCCTACGGCCTAATCACTCTGAAGCCAGTAGTAAAAACCCTCATTGGCTTTAGCACAGCCGTAATCTAAGCCTCAAAATAAGTCAATGTCAGGGAAGGCTCTGATGACGTTGTTTTTCAAAGGTCTCCTTTGGATGACTCTCCTCTAGGTCCCATAAATTGAAGCAACCATAAGATGGTCTGAAATGGAACAATCCAAATGTAATAATTGCATGAGAGTCACCCCACACAAGCCTCACCTACATCAGCTCCCCATTTTAGGCTGCCTCAGTTGAGCCTGCATTGCACACCCTCATACCATGCTTAATCTTCTCTCACTTTCTGGGTTGCCACCCAGTGCATTTGGCAAGCCTGTTCACCAAAGTGGCCACAGACCAGTTGCCATCACAGAGAAGTCTTCTTCTTCAGGGATGGCACGACTCAGCTCTGAATCCTCATAGCATGGCCATTCCTTTAGCACATAACCTCTTGTGCCAGCCTCTCAGCAGTCATTTGACCCATGTGGTGCTCTCCTAACTCAGAGAATATAGGAACTGAGTCCCCACACCACGTACAAAATAGGTCTTCCAGCTTACACAAAGTTCCCAGAGAAAGCTTTTGCTTTAAAGATCTGGCGTGTACACACCCAAGCCCAGCTGCAGCCTGTAGTTGCTTTGCTTCAGAACTTCCCTGAAAAAATAAATAAAAGGTTTTCTCCAAATTCATTAAGAGAGAAGTACCTCAAATATGTTTATTGACAGTGGCCTTCTTCCCTTCCAGATATGATTGGAAGGAACTTCTACTTCTGCAACTTAATCAGCATCTGAGACACAACATTAGAAACACAGCTGGGCAACTCCAAACATCATCTCTTGGAGACCTCTCTTTCATTTTCTCTCTCTTCCTCATCTCTCTTCTCTGAAAAACACTACCCAGATCATATTGTTTTCCACACTTTGATGCAGGCACATTAAATGAAAAGCACAAAGGTCTGCACTTGGAGAGGGGAGAGAATCGCAGCAGCCACCCGTGGTCTTGTGTATTGAACTGTACTGTAAATAATTCTCAAAACACTAGAAAGGAAATCATTAGCGTCATCCTTAATTTACAGATGCTGAAGCAGAGGCCCAGGGATACAAAACAAGTCACTGAAGACCATTCAGCAGGTTCACAGCACAGACAGGCATCTCCTGAGAGCTACCTGATAATCACAAGATGTCCTATTAGTTGTATTGCAGAGTTTATAAAAATTATCCATTTTGAGCCTGGGTAAAAACACCCTTATAAATCCTGCTGTGACCTCAGAAGATCTTTTGTCCCACCATTTGTTTCCTAGTTGCTACCATAGTGTCTTGCAGATCTTAGGGGCCGGTTAGCTCAGTCAGTTAGCTCAGTCAGTTGAGCATAGCGCTAACAACGCTAAGGTCGCGGGTTCGATTCCCATTCGGTCCCCATGTGTTGCCTGATCTAGTCGAGATGTGTCGTCCCTGGTGACAGGGAGGCTGGATTAAAATGATCTCTAAGGTCCCTTCCAGCTTAGGCCATCCTATGATTATGATCTTTGTAAGGAAGAGACTTGCAGAAGCGCCTGTACTATCCTTCCCCCAAAAGAAGCTTCTGGGAAAGGTTTTGTGGACCTGCCAGTCGGCAAGACATGATGAATGCCACGTGATGCCACTGGCAGATTTCAGAAGTAGATGCACGCATGCTGACAGGAATTTCTGTTTTCCACTTCAATTAAGGGACAGAGAAAAAAAATAACCAAAAGGAGCTGTTAAACCAAATCTCTAACCACCTTTAGCCCATCAGGGTTACTGACAGCTTCCATAAACTGTTTGCAAAAGGAGTTTCTGGTAGAAAAATAATGCTTTAGGGCCAGGCCTGGCAAAGCCTCAGTCCCCTCCCAGAGGTGCTAAATGCCCGCAGACCCCCACGGAGACACTCGCTAACGTTGCAAGGTTATTATGGGATACTTAAGGGCACAGTCTGGGCAACTTGCCTAACTGGGGAAAAAATAATAATGTTGACACTGTGTGTGACTCTGACCAGAAGTTCTGACCCCCTGAGATCCAGCTACAAAGCTGGGATGGCTGGTTACAGTCCCAATGAATACAGCCCTGAAGAATGCTTGACTTCCAGCTCGTATGGCCAGTGGCCTTGCTATTTTTCAGGTGCCTAAATCCAGCAATGAGACTCATTAATATCCTCAGAGCTCCTTCTCAAGCTCCTTCCGGTGGGAGGTGTCCCTGCCCATGACGGGAGGGTTGGAACTAGACAATCTTTCAGGTCCCTTCCAACCCAAACCATTCTATGATTTTGTGATTCTGTGATGATTCTATGATGACTCTATGAAAATAGTTAAGGATGCCTTTTCAGTTATGTGATCTATTTCATTCAGCATGAACCAAAACCTGTTCATCTGCTGGAAGGAGATAAGACTGGTGCAAGTCTCAAGAGAAAAACAGTAGAGTGAGATCATAAACTTCTCTCTCCATGGAGGATGCCAACCAGTGGCCTCTATGGCCTCAGAGTACATAATCCCTACAATGAAGCAGAAATTTTAAGATCTCTCCTATAAGCCACACTCCCCAAAATGTAAGTTTAAAGCTTCTGCTCCAACAGAAATTTGTTTACATCATGGAACAGTACCTAACAGCTAGGTGTTGCAATGTCAGTGAAGACCGGACCCTAGGGAGGAAGAAGAGCTGGAAAAACAGAATGACGATGAACTTCCTTTATCCCCAGTACATGTGTTCCAGGTCAACAGCTCTGCTACTTCAAAAACACTAAAATATTTGAGGTTTCTCAGAAAACATCTGCTCCCTGAAGCACGGTTTTTGAGAAGTTTTTTTCATCTGAGACTTACGAGAGATGTAAAGACCCATCCACCTGGAAATTTATGTTGAAATTAGAACAGCATGTAACAACTCTTTGCACTGCAGACACACATGTGCACACAACAAACGCCCCATCGACATTCATCTTCCAGTAGTCAAGCTTGTGATTTTAATAGTTTACATTACACAAGTGAGCCCAGAAAACTTCTTGAGCAAAGCACAACAGCTGGATACATCTGGCCCGTGCTACACCTCAGTGTACATATAACCTTAGGGAATGTTGAAATTATAAGTGTGGCACCTCTCACACATCAAGATATTTGGGGTTTTTTTCCAGGAACTAGTCTTCTGCCTCTGTATTTGGCTAGTTGTTTAAATGTTAAATTCCACTAGGCAAGACAGATACTTCGCTGAGCATCACTAGCACATTAAGATGACCTTACCAGGAGAATTTTAACCTAAACGGTATGATATGAGTGTGTCTCGGTCCACACTTATTAAAGGCATAAAAATAATTATACCTTTACCTTCAGAAGTATCTGTCACCAACACCCTCTACAGACTCACTCAAACACTGACATTTCAAAGCCAAAGGAAGATTTCAGCTGAACATCTTGGAAACTTACAGAATCATCATAGAGTCATGGAATTCTGTAGGTTTGAAAAGTCCTTTAAGATCGAATTGTTACGTTCTTCAAGATGGTAAACAGCACAAGCAGAAGTGAGCTGCTACCTTGTGCTAAACTGCGTGTACATGATTGCCCTCTTCTGAGATATCTCAGAACAATTCACCTCTGCTTAATGCCTGAGAGCATCAGGAGAGTCACATTCAACAACAGATCCATGCTCTGCTGTCCCACACCTCTTTGCCATCAGCTGAATTCTTATTCCAGCATTCACCCTCATTTGCAGTTTAAAACCTTTGGGGAAAGGACTTGAGTACTGCATCCAGTTTTGGGCCCCTCACTACAAGAAGGACATTGAGGTGCTGAAAAGGATACAGAGTTGGGCTACCAAGCTGGTAAAGGGCTTAGAACATAAGTCTTGTGAGGAAAGAATCTGGGGCTGTTTAACCTAGAGAAAAGGAGATTGAGGGGAGACCTCATCACTCTCTACAACTACCTGAAGGGAGGTTGTAGAGAGGTGGGAGTTAGTCTATTCTTCCTAGTGGAGAGTGATAGGATGAGGGGAAATGGATTTAAATTGTCCCAGGGGAGGTTCAGGTTAGATATTAGGAAAAATTTCTTCACCAAAAGGTTTGTGGAGGATTGGAACAGCCTGCCCAGGGAGATGGTTGAGTCACCATCCCTGGAGGTGTTTAAGAGATGGGTGGATGTTGCGTTGGTGGGAATCATTTAGTAAGTTGATAGGGCCGGGACAAAGGTTGGACTCGATGATCTTCTAGGTCTCTTCCAGCTGATATGATTCTATGACTTTTTGCATTGTTATCATCCTAATCCCTCCTGATTAGAGGAGGCCATGAAGATGATCAGGCAGCTGGAGCCCCTCCCCTGTGAGGACAGGCTGAGAGAGATGGGGCTGTTCAGTCTGCAGAAAAGAAGGCTCCTGAGAGACCTTATAGTGACCTTCCAATGTTTAAAGGGGGCTACAGGAGGATGAGGAGGTGCTCTTTATCTTAACTAAAAGAGTGTAGATTTAGATTAGTTATTAGGAAGAAATTCTTTACTGTGAGGGTCTGAAACACTGGCACAGGTTGCCCAGAGAAGTTGTGGCAGACCCCTCCCTGGAAGTGTTCAAGGCCAGGTTGGACAGGGCTTTGAGCGACCTGACCTAGCGGGAGGTGTGCTTGCCCATGGCAGGGGTTTGGACCTAGATCTTCCTTTCCGCGGGACCTTACCACCCACCTTGTACCTCTCAGACTGGAAGTTCTCTAAAAGCAGGTAAGCCCTTTCCTACTTGTTTGTCCCCGTAATTGTAGATCGCGGTGGCCTCATGCAGCTGAACCCCCTCCCCAAGTCCCATTTCAGCAGCAGTGTTAGACGAGCTGTGAGGGCAGCCACAGGGGACTCCTAAGCCTAAATCCTTTCAATGCTTTGCTTATATTTAGCCGTGCAACACTACCTTACCTCTTTTTAGGTTGTTTCTATGACAACCAGCCCAGCAATAAAAATCAAGTGTTGGCTGCAAGGCTAGGGAATGAGGGGAGGGAGTTTCATGACAAATGAGGAAACACAGGCTCTACCCCAACCCCACCCACTGCGTTATCTCAGGTAGGATGGTTCTTTCCACCTCAATGCAGAGCTGCCATCAAGTGTAGGAGAATGCCAGGAAAGCCCAGTGTCTCATCACTGGTTTTAAGACTTGTGTAGGATTTTCACCGTCAGTGGAAAAGGCTTATTTTGTGCTGTAGCAGAGCCCATGGGAACAGGGTCAGGAATTACAGACAAATGAAAACACGTTGCACCCTTCGGGCCTTTTATTTTTTTCCACAGCTTTTTCCCTAGGCATCCCAGAAAGAACTGTCAGGCACAAGTGATGTTGTGTGCAGCTAAGATGCTGGGGGAAGAGGAATCTGCCCACAGCTAGCTGCTGGAGAATTTAGGGTCTGTGTACAAGCTTTTGGTTTTGAGAGTATTACAGAAAGCTTGTCAGCTGTGTGAGAGCTCCTGAAGGGCTACAAAGCAGATTGTTGCAGAAGAAGGCTTCATGTAATCATGAAACCAGAGGCAATGCCATGGTTCAAGGAAGTAAAATTGTTGGTGAGCTGCAAAAGCTAGAGGAAGGGTTTTTGCAGACGAGGAGGATGGCAGGTGGTAGAAATTGTCCTGATGTGGAAGGTTTTTTTTCTGTCATACAATGGCCTTTCTATATTATGGTTACTCCTCTGTACCTGGCTGTTGGAGGGTAGGATTCATAACTGATAGGACAGAGCCTTCAACTATTTAATTTGAAGTGCTTCAACATGAACTTAAATATTGACTTCTGCAGCTGTAATCCACGCTCACTATGGATGGGAACTTGGCACCAGGTGCTGGGTTGCAGAGGCAAATGTCCACCAAAATTTCTATCATCTAGCACTCATATTTCATAGAATCATAGAATCATTCAGGTTCAAAAAGACATCAAGTCCAACCATTAACCCTACTCTACAAAGTTCACCCCTAAACTGTATCCTCCCACACTATGTCTAAGCACCCTTTAAACACCTCCAGGGGTGGTGACTCAACCACCTCCCAGGGCAGCCTGTTCCAATGGCTGACTACACTTTCTGTGAAAAAATTTCTCCTAATGTCCAGTCTAACCCTCTCCTGTTGCTGTTTGAAGCCATTTTGTCTTGTATCACTAATTACCTGAGAGAAAAGACAAGCACCAACCTCTCTACAATGTTCTTTTAGGTAGTTGTAGAGAGTGATTAGGTCACTCACAAAACTGTGTGGAAGATATCTGAGGTTCTGTAGATTTCAATTTAAGTGGAAAGCATTGGAAGGGCTTAGTCTTGAGCTAAGCTTCCACTCATACAACTCTATGTGTGCACATAATTTGACTGCAAGAATATGCATACAGTGATAACAATAAAGTGAGGACTACAAGAAAAGTCCAGCATTTGCAAAAATAGGAAGTCAACGTAACTACGCTATATTAAATTATGAAAGATGGTAGCTCAGTTGCTTTATCAAGTTTGGCCTTTAAGAAGGGGAATATGAAAAAATAACACTTTTTACTGAATGATTAAAGGGGAAAAACTACTACAGGATACCTAATGCCTGGGTGAGTATGTGGACACAGACGTACAGTTGTACATATGATTACTTACAAGTACTCAGTGGACATATGAAGAGTAACATTATATGTGACCCCACTTGGAATAAATATGGCACAGTCAGCCACAACATTCACGTAGGTCTTCTCCAGGGTAGGACAGAAACTACTGAACCTCAGGTTTCTGAGACCTACCTGATGGCCAGCTCTCCCTTCAATCTCATTTGGTTTTTTTCCAGTTTAACACAAAATCTCCACCATCACAGCCCCAAACGCTTGCTCTTAAAATCATTGAGTTTTCCTCTGAGGGGAGCAAAACACGACAAGTTAAATGAATTAGGTAATGCTTTACCCCATATAATTTATGATGCCACGGGGAGTGGCAGCACACACAGCTCTTCAGCTTGTACTCGGTCGTTCCTTGTGGAGTAGAGCCAATAAACTGGAGGAGTTTGGAGATGACATGAGGGAGGGGAGGAGCCTCCCCCTTCCTTTCTTGATCTTGGAGGGACTAACCTAAGAAAATGGTCACCGAACACCTGGAGCAGCACCTAATTAACCAGAGTGAGATCTTAGTTTGGCAGGATTAAATGCTGACAAGCACCCAGGGTGCTGTGGGTCTGGTTTGCTCACTGCTGGGAGCAGGGATCCAGTGCTATGTTGCACAGCGCTCTGGGAACATTAATTTGCGGGAGGTTTGAAACAACAAGTGCTTCAGTGAACAGAGTTGTTGACTGACTTTCCTCTTGTGCATAGTTGGAATTAAAATTGGCTGGGCAGGGTAGCGTTGCTAGAAGTTGTGCTGGTCTAACTGGATGTAGTTCCACTCAGATTCACTGCAATTTATGCTGGCATGGAGGATGGCTCAAAGAAGCTTAAATAAAAAGCGTTGCAAGGAATAAAAAATATAGAATAGGGAGAAGGTGATTTTAGCAGAAATCCTGATCCTGTGAAAGTCTTGGTGAGCAAGTGCTTCTTCTGAGAGAAGTTTGAGCTCTTTTCTGTAAGGCAGTATGGCCAGGCTAGTTGATGTTGGTTGAATATCTGGTTTACTCACTTTTGGAGAAAATAGGAAGATAAGACAATACCTCTTCCTTCAGTGGGGAATAAAAGGTTGAAAGTGAAAGCATCTATCTACAATTAAAATGCATTTTCTTCTCTGGGCTATATAATACAGATAATCCTGAGAACAAACCTATGGTGGAAGTATATGAGCAGAATTCTGTTGATATAATCGAATGATGTGGATTTATACTGGTAAAGAGCAGTCTTGTGCTGTTACGAGACCGAGTCAGATAATAACAGAGCCGGAGGAGTCCTTACAAGACTAAAGGCAGAAATGTTTCCAATGATAATTTCCTTGACTATCTAGCTATCTTCTAAATATGCCAGCAAAGAGACACTACCTCCTTCTCTCCAGGCCGTCAGTTGCAGACTTTTCTTGCCTTTATATTTGCAAACATTTATACTAATAATGATAATAATAAAATTATTATTATTATTATTTATTTATTCTTTTTCTTCTTCTTTTCTTCTTCTTCCCACATTTTTTTCTCATTATTTCTAAGCCCACTTACACTGGCTGAATCTGATGTTCAAGATTTCATGTCTCATCTGCCTACGGATCTGGAAAACCAATAATTTTCTTCTCCTGTTCAGAAAAATTTTGCCTCTGCCCTCAGATCCTAGATTAAAAGCTCTGTCTCCTGTGGTCTGACCTCATCGTTTTTTTCTTGCTTCTGATCTTTCCAGTAATTTCTTTCCAGGCTTGCTCCAAGTGATCCTGAGTTCACCCAAATGTGGTTCTTGCAAAGTGTTCTTAGGGTTTGTTGCAATGTTGGCTAAATATTGGTAGGCTGTAATAAATACCCAGCTCAAGTGGAGACACACAAAACAGGACTCAGTTGCCTAAAGATGGGACATTTTAAATGCCTTAAGGTATCTTTAATACCTTGAAATATTGGCTTTCTCCTATTCACTGCTCCAAAAAGTGCTGGTTGTCCCTTAAGTCTTCTATCCTATCTGATATTCCTGCATTTGAGATAACCGACAGGCACCTCAAATGACACTAAATGACTGTCTGTGCAAAGCCAGATGTGTCGAGTCTTATCTTTAGCACTGAAAACTACACCAAAGACAACGAATATTGCGTTAAAAGAAGTGAGCTCATCTGCAGGATGCTGGAGCTCTCACAGAGGGGCTGCAGCTGACAAGTCTCCTAAGTCTCATTTCTGATGGTCTCTTGATTTCTGCATTTCCTTGTTCCAGTGCATTCTGCAGCGTAAGTAGGATCCTGACATTCTCTGTGTTATTCCGAAATTGTCCATAACTGTTAACCTATCATCCTGGATCTCTTGGGGGACTTCATTTTTTCACAAAAAGAGTTTACCTTCAAATTACAGTAACATGTAAACTGAAGTGATTTTCTTTAGGGCAAAACACGATTCCATCAAAATTTCCTTCTCACACACTTTTGTCACAGTCTGAATGGATCTTTTAAAGTGCTTGTGCCTCTTGCCAGATCACCCAGTGCAACAGCATTTGCGGCCTCTTTTATCCAAGTTAAACACTGCTGAGCATATTGCAAAGCCAATATTTATTTAGTATCTAATCAAGCTTGTTAAATTATCCTGGCTCTGCCAAGATCAGCAATAGAATTTGAGCTTCATGCTCACCCACCACCACCATTCACCTGGTGCTGGGTAGGACCTGAACACATTGATAGATTGCCATGGCCATTCGGATTCAGAGGTGATCATTTATCAGAGAAAACAAGTAGGAGTTGTGTTTTCTATTTTCCATGCACCATTAGGCCTGGGATGTTTGCACTTCATGGGTCTCACTCTGAGTAAATACATTTGGGAAGTTGATTTCAATGGAGCTGAAACAGTTTCAGCCCAGGTTTCACGTCAACACATGACCAACCTGTGCAACCCCAAAGGGGACATCACAAATTGTTTTGGAGGTGTTGTGAATCATGTTCCAAAAGCCACATGCTATCAGCCTAGTTCTTACTGTATTAAAGCTAAATATGTTATTTAGGAAAGGGAAGGGCATTCCTTTGGTGATCAGACCGTATTGAGTTTAAACCAAGACTCTAAGAAAAATAATTTGGGAGAAGAAACAGTGCGAAACAATACACCAGAATTGACCAAAAAGGAGGGAACAGATAGTAAATAAATTATTCACCCAAGTTACAAGAGTTTCAAATTCAGGTAAATCATCTGAACTAGGCAGAGCAAGAGCCTGGGACAGAACACAGAAAATGACTGATACCCCTGACAGGAAGGAAATTTCTTGGGGGAAATGTTGTACTTCCACTGTGCTGGAAAAGCCTTCCATGAAGAAAGCTTCACAAGGACCTTTACACTCCTAAGAAAATGTTTCATTTCAACACACCCACCTTTTCCAGGCCAAAAAAAAAAAGTGAAGTCAAAATACTCCTAGGCAGTATTACCATGCTTCTCAAACAACCAAGAGCTGGATTCATCTGTCCAATGTAGATATGTCAAAGTTTGCTGGAAAACTTCTATGAACAGAAGGGTTAAGTAGGTTAGAAAACAAAAGTCCAGCATGTTGTAAGTAGGGTTGAGCCTCTGCTGGAAGGAGTTAAAAATAGTGAGGCAGGTTATTTCTCAAAGTCTTATCCTGACATATTTTATTATGATTCCAAGAAAATCAAAGTACCTTACCTTTACATGACATAGCACTGTTGGACTAGAGCTCAAATCTCTGCTCATAGCATGCATTATCATGCCTACATGGCACTTGTGTCAATTCAGCCACCAACATGGTCTATGGTGCCTTAAATTCCCATAATCCCCAGACTCCTCTGTCTCCCCTCTGTTTCCCTGCAAGAATTCCGTGGCCTCAGAGGAGGCAGACAGTCCAGGCATCTCCAAAAAGCTGGTCTGGGCTGCTCATTCATAAATGAGATTCATAAACAAGAATGGCAGGAATTCCTAGTTACCTCCTCAACAGCCCTCTCACGCCGGCTTCTGATCAGCTGCAGGAGGCTTTATTTGCTTGTGGTCAACCACTCTCCCTTGAAAAAGTCTCTGGGGAAGCATTATATTTCCTCTCACAGGCTTTGAACTCTTGGGTTAGCACTTTCCTTTGCAGGCCCAGCACTTCCTAGCACAGAAGGAATTTGTTCTGCAGCTGTTGGGGAAACCTTAGGTTAACACAAATGAGGGAAATCTGACAGCAAGAGGCCATTTCCAGTTTGCCTCATCCTAACAGCCCACACGTTGTGCTTCCTTCCAGAATGAAGTCCTGACTCAGGATGAGCTATATGCTTTGTGACGCTTCTGCCCTACAGAAAAGGCAAGGCAGCTTGAATTTCTTTCACCTGTGCATTCGTTACCTTGAAGAATTTTGCAGTTATCTGATGGAAGAGATTATGCATCACAAAGTAGCTCACTTCGGGTAAAACTCTACCGTAAAATTTTCA
The DNA here is from genome assembly GCF_000703405.1 of Apaloderma vittatum. Classification (NCBI taxonomy): domain Eukaryota; kingdom Metazoa; phylum Chordata; class Aves; order Trogoniformes; family Trogonidae; genus Apaloderma; species Apaloderma vittatum. The sequence goes on along the minus strand of NW_009717498.1, from coordinate 6,225 downwards.
GTTTCTGGGTTCAGACCCTCCATAAGTTACTCTGCATCAAATGTACTGAGAGTGGAGTGGGCATCCTCCATTCAAATGTAGCAAAGACTGAAACCCACAAAGATTGTACTCAAATATTCTTAAGAGTATTTTATTCAAACATTTTTTTAAAAAAATTCAGGTAAGAGTATGGAAACATTCAGGCTCAGGTTGAACAGGGGTCTGAGCAACCTTATCTTGCTCACTGCAAGAGGATTAGAAAAGATATCCTTTAAAGGTCCCTTCCATCCCAAATTATTCTATGATTCCAAGAAAATACTTTACTTAATAGACTTTGAATAATCCTCTGGAGATGCAGGTTCCTGCGTGTTGGCATTAGCTTATGTCCCTAACTTTCACTCAAGTTATGTGGGTTTCACCTTCCATTATGACCACATGGACAGATTCATCATCTTTCTGTACACAAGGACTCTTTCAATGTCAGATGTGAACTTCAAAACCAAGCAAAAAATAATGTACTGGTGTTTTCTTAGATTAGATGACCTTTAAAGGTCCCTTCCAGCCCAACACATTCCATAATTCTATGTTCTTTATGACAACATTAGTCTAACGTAGAAAATTTCCAGCATTTGCTAAAAACCTAGTTTGAAGTGAACATGAACACAAACAAGGCTATTTTTCAAATAGCCTCTGAATTGAGCTTTCCAGTAAAAGTAACCTGGAAGAACTGAACTTTTTTTTCCATTGGAGAATGTATGGATTAGGTTCTAATGGAGTAATTTCCTTCTGGATCCCCCATGTTGCACATTGAGTTACCTCCATAGGGATGGATTGCCTGCTCCTGCACTGAACATCTAAGGAGCCTTTGATCAACGAGATAGAATTCTCTCTGGTTCGCAGAAGGGTCCAGAAATACTGGCAGATGGAGTAGCAAAATTCTCACTGTGTTCCCCAGATACAGACAACATCACTGCAGTGTGTCTAAGTGGTAGGAAAATCCTGAATTCCCTCTTGCAGAGGAATCCAGCCTGGTTGGTAGCTGGAATCCTACCTGCATTTTAGAGAAAATTCACTGACATTGGATTTTTCAACATCTCACATTTTCTCAAAAACTAATTAATAATAAAGTTTCTACCCTGTTTTGGGATGGTATTTAAAATAGATTGGGCTAGGAATAGGACAAATGTATAAGAACAAGGAGGAGAAAGGGGAGACACCAATTTTGCAGCATAAATAGTGTTACTCTGGAAACACGATCAGTGAACGAGCAGGAATTGCGAAGGGTGGCTGCTCTTGTGCTCAGGCTGTTAATACAGATGCCACGTGAGGTTCAAGTCCTTGCTGCATTCTTGTAGAACAGGGCAAGTTACTAATTCCCCTTTCCACATCTCCTCTTCCATAAGATATTCAAGTAGATCTTGGAGTGTGGGATGTTCTGTCCCACACATGGAGTCCATCTCTGTAGCTCCCACTTCCCTTCCCTTGCAGAGCAGCTCAGAACAGGGTAAGGGGCTGCCAGGAGCACAGTAGATCACTGGAGGAAAAAAAATAATAATAAAAACTCTAGCCTAAAACTGGTGCTTTTCATTTCATTGGCAACTCTTGGTGCATTTTTCTCTCTCTTCCCTCCTCTTCCTTGCACTTGCTTGTTCGGAAAAGGAGGAAGGATGGAATTTGAGGATTAAGGTTGGCTGTGAATTTTCTGCTAACACTTTTTTCCTAGAAAGAGCCTTTTCCTGCTGCAGCGGTTTCCTTCAGGTTATTAAACAAAATACCATTAAAACCCAGAAAAGTAAAAAAGTTTTTTTTGAAGTTGTGGTATACAGCTTTGAGTTTCTTGATAGAAAATGGTTTAATTCTGCTTTGAAACAGCTTTTGCTTTAACATTCTCTTTACTCTATTTTTATTATATTTTTAAAAAGACCTAAAAGACAAAAAATATCTCAGATGACCCATCCTGAATTTTTCACAGATTACTAGACTGCAAAAATCATCAAATCTTGACAGGAAAACTTTTGAAATCTGAAGTTCTCACAGGACAAAAGGAAGTTTCACAACCAGCTCTATTTCAATATTAGCATTATTTTCTTTGTGTCTGTCTAGGGTGGGGATTTTATGGAAATTTGATTGAAAAATATGTTCATTGGATCTCACCACATCCTGCGTTCTTTGTCCCGCAGCAAATCCAGAGTGACTTGAATAATCTTCGTGGCTTTGCAGGCTGTGCTGAGATAAACAAGAGCAGAATAATTTGTCATGATATCCTTAGAAGAAAAAACAAATCTCGATGTCACATCATATTCATTTCTGAACACGTAAGAGTGTTGCTCTGGTTCAATTGCTAGTCCAGTGTTGGCAGGTTTACCAACTGCTTCCTGCAAAGTCTGTCAAGAAAAGCGGTCACACTATTAGTTTTGAAAATCCTCTCTCCACGCTGGGAAATACTGAGCCTCCCAAGGTGGGAGCACAATGAGCAGGAATACAGAATTTGTAATGGTCATGGAACAAACTGGAAGGCAACACAGAAAGATTTTTCTTTGAGGGCTTTGGAATCCTCTAAATACCTCTCCTCATCCTGCAATTTTCCAGCCTAGTCTCACTGATGATAGTAGTGAAGTTTGCAATGAGGTAGTTGATCCCATCTCTCTACAAATAACTACATTTTTTTCCATGCAGGACTTCCAAATGCAAACCTATGCAGTGCCATAATGTCTTATGAAAAAATGTGGTGGCCCCTCTGACCCTGATCCCTTCAGCAGCTTTTATAACATGGCATAAGTTTATCTGTGGTTACGTTAAGCTTGTGGGTAAAACAGGAACTGCTCGTGTGACAAGATGATGTTCTCTCTTACACCACATAAAATTAAAAACAAAAGACAAAGGGAACACTAAGAAAAGGCTGAGAAAAGCAAAACAGACCAGTTGAAGACTGGGTTATATATATGTAGATAATTAAGGCCATGGTCACATGAAAACATATGGAATTTACTAGGGAAGCTAAATATTCCCAGAATAATCATGGCTACAGAAATGAATTTGGTTGTAACATTTTATTTACTTCTTGGTTTGAGTATTTTTCAGAAAAAAAAAAAAAGGAAAAGGATCTAGTTTAGCATTATGTTAGTTTAGCATTATGTTCTCAGAAATAAAACACGTCGCTCAAGCTGATGTGAAATAAAATGGCAAACAGTTAAGGAGCATTTTGGAAAATGATGAGACTCCTGCCCAGGATGGAGAAAGGCAAACTTCAGCTCCCATGAGGCACTGCAGCAGTTCAGGGAGATGGCAGGTCTCTGCTCATCTAGATTTCAGATTTTTCATTCCTGTTTTAGAAGGCTGTAAATAATAAAATTATGCAAATTTCCCATGGGAGGAAAATCCAATTTCCAATTTTCATAATGTTCACAAGAGTGGAAGAGGCACTTTATTTTTTAATATTCAGGTCAATAAATTGTAGAAAGGCAACGTCCCACCACTTAACACAACCCCAAAGAGTTCTTTACAGTTCTAGTGCGCCACTTTCACTAGAGCCTTTCTTGGGGAAGGTCACGCTGCTCTGGGCTGGAATTTATAATCAAAAACAAAGGCAAAAAGAGACACTTAAAAAGTGTGAAGCGTGGCAGAGTACATGTCCGAAATGTGGATGAAACAGTTTCAGTTTTCAAATAATTAAAGCAAAGGAAAGCCTCAGTGTCTCACAGTTCAACTTTACAAATATAACCCCTGAGCTACTATAGGGTGAGCTCTTTCTTATCCCTTCGTTTTTAAATTGAAGATCTTAATTTCATGCAGACTGGAGATATTTTTGCCATCTCAAATTCATTCCAGCACAGCTAAGATGGCAAAACTCTGCTGGCACCGTGACCCATGCACAGGACTACGCCTAGTTCCTGTTGGGTCCATGAAGTAGCTGGAACTATAAAAATGAATACTGCTACCAGGTTGCTACTGTTTTCTCGCTCCAGCAGCAACCATGTTCTAGTAGTAAAATCTTGGTAGATTTAGGAAAGAAGATGGAAAAGTATTCACTTGTTAGCAATTTTCATTGCCAAATAATATTTTTTTTTCCCTAGTCAATCACCAAGACTGAGGTTAGACTTCACAGAAGTTTATAATAAAATATTTCCCTTACAAAACTGGAGGGGCTTAAACTCAATTGGCAACTACTAATGATGTTTATTCACGTTATGGTATTTATTTAGCTGCATAAAGTATGCTGGCGATTGGAATTTCTCCTGGCAAGTCCTGCAAATGTGTCAAGGAAAAATCTCTGTTCTGAAATCTGCCAGTGGAAAGTCAAAATCGACTGTGCTTGCATTATTTGCCTCAAGCAAATATCTCTTGTAAATTGGAATTGTGCAGCCTGCACACAACAGTAAAACCCAGCAGAAAAGACGAATTCAGGTTGTGTCTGTGTAAGATGCTTCCTTGACTCTTATCAGCCCAGGACCTCCTAATTTTTAAACATGCTTCCTTTTGAAATTCCCCGGTTACCTGACGAAACGTCATTATCCATATTTACCTAAAGAGAAAACAAGGTGCGAAGATTAAGTGCTTTTTCTTCTTAAATTATATGGATGTTTTGCTCATATTTGCTTTACCCTAAACAAATGGGGGTTTGTATCTTTAAAAATCCTCCTCATCTACTCTGTCCAGCATCAAAAATCAAAAATCACAATGCATTAGAGCCAAGTATTGAGCCACTGAGGGCTTAACCAGGTGATTGGTGCCAGTAGACCATGAAGAACATATTTAACAGTGTCAGGAACTCATATAAAAGTGTTTCTGCAGTTATGAGGGGTAGAGGCTCCATAACATGTGTGGGTCTCCTCCAGCCTGATTTCTTTAGGACTTTGTACGCTCAAGGCACATCAAGCTGAAGGCGGGGAGACTTCTGGTAATTCATCTCTGAGTGTGGGAAGCTGTGATGTAACATGCTCCAGGCTTACGTATAACTCATATAATAATAGAATATTTGGGGATGGAAAGGACCTTTAAAGGTCATCAAGTCTAACCCCTCTGCAGTGAGCAAGGACATCCTCAACTCGATCAGGTTGCTCAGATCCTCATCCAACCTGACCTTGAATATTTTCAGGGATGAGGCTTCTACTACCTCTCTGAGCAAACTGTTCCAGTGTTTCACCATCCTCATTGTAAAAACAAATCTTCCTTATATCCAGTCTGAATCTGCCCTCTCTTAGTTTAAAACCATTCCCTCTTGTCCTATCACAACAGGTCCTGATAACAAGATTGTCCCCATCTTTCTTATAAGCCCCCTCTAAGTACGGGAAGGCTGCTAAAAAGTCTTCCTGGAGCCTTTTCCAGGCTGAACAACCCCAACTTTCTCAGTCTACCCTTATAGGGAAGATGCTTCAACACCCTGATCATCTTCATGGCCTGCTCTGTACCTGTTCCAACGTGGTCCATGTCCTTTTTTATGCTGAGGACCATGGAGCTGGACACAAAATTGTAGGTGGAATCTCATAAGAGCAGAGTAAAAGGGACAGAATCACCTCGCTTGACCTGCTGACCACGCTTCTCTGGATGGATATGGCTGCAAGTTCTGGATATGGATATGGGCTGCAAGTGCACATTGCTGGCTCATGTCCAGCTTTGAATCCACCAGCACCCCCATGTCCTTCTCGACAGGGCTGCTCTCTCTATAGGCTGCATGGCCTATAACATCTTCAGAAGTGACAGCGGTTTTTCACTAGTAGATAGGAGCACAAAAACATGAGAAGATGTATTTCCAGCACCTGAGATGTTGTTGACGAGGGAGACAACTGAAAGGAAGCTTTGGTTTAAAAGAAAAGTGACCTCTTTTCACCTTTCTCCATTCTTAAGAGACAATTTTCTTCTCCCTGTTTCCAGCTATAAGCATTTTGTGTGTTTGTATAATGTTCACTATTTCCTACTAACCTAATAAATTCCTTGATGCCCTGCTATTAACATTCAGAACCAAACAGAGAAACGGATAAAAAAAGAAAAAATATTTGCATTCAAGCATCACAAAGGCGAACTACCATAGCACAGACTTTCCTTCAGATCATCCCACATGCTTCATATTCCTAGGACATATCCTCCACCTTGTAGCGGGGGTCTATGAGAAAATGCACTCTACATTCTGCACCACCACTTTGTAAGCATCCAGACAATGCTTTCAGATATTATAAGGTAAATTTATGGCACTGGAGAAACACAACGATGATGTTGCTAAGATCAAAATTAATTTTTTTATGTATATAT
>NW_009717497.1:0-45464 GCF_000703405.1 Apaloderma vittatum | reverse complement strand
TCCAACCGCGAACATTCTGTGATTCTGTGATTAAAAAGACTGAGGGGATTTTTTTCCCCTCTGGATCTTGTACTACAGTACAAGTAACATTTTATCGATTCTCTTCATGGTCTTTCAAAATATTTGGATACAAGTAATACAAATTACTGGATTTGCTCTAGACTTTGCAAAGCAGCTGCCCCCAAACCACAGTCACTTCTACCTAACCACTCTTGTAGTTTCTGCACCTGTCAAAATGAGGTCAGATTTTGTTTGTCTTTGATACAGTATATTTGAGCTAGAAAACTGTCACCTAGAATTTTAGAGTAATTCTATGAATGTTTTATTACTAGCAGCCTGAGATATCTAGGATCAGATGTTTCAGACTGAAATTTCTCATGTTAATTCATGCTTTCTGTCTGCACATTGTAGATATTACTTAAGAAATAAAGCATCCAGTTTAAACAGAGAACGGTATGGTGTAGGGGCCTCTGTAATCATGCCCAGACATTCTCTCTAGACTACTGTATGTTCACTCCTCTGTCACAGGAAGCATTTTCCTTCTCTTGACTTCAGCATTTTCCTTCTCCAGTACATTTTCAGCATGGGAACACTCTCAAATTCTCTAAATTGTTGTCTTGTGAACAACTTAGAAGATACTGTCTGAGCAATGTTGTAAAGACTGAAATGCACCTTGGTGCTGAACCCTCAGAGCACTCACTTGTGTCCTGGCACCACAAAGATGGCCCATGAATTTCTTGTCATCCACCGTTTTGCAGTTTGTGGTCAGTTGAGAAAATACATAAGAGATGAAATGTCTTCCTTGTAGATGAAAGATTCCCTTTCCATTTCCCAAGAGTTGAAGTTCTGAGCAGCCATCATACATGTGTGTCTTGTACAAAATCTTCTATTCAGCCATCTAGATCATCAGAAGTTTACTGTAATATTGACAAGATTTCATAAGCACTGAACCTTCTGGTTATGTAAAATTTACCCTTGTCCTCCTGAGTTATGTCCCTCTGAGTTACAGCTTGCCTTTCATCCTTTGACTTCATTTTTACAGAGCACCACTTACTCATCTTGTCAACAGTGTTTCAGAACTGCATGTGACTGTGTGGTTTTGTTTTGTGTTTTTTTTTTTCCTCCATGGGCTGTTTCATTCCTCTTTGAGTTCTGGGTGCACATGTGCAATGGAGATATTAAATTCAATTGTCCAAAAACCTCAGCCTTTTTTTTTTTTTCTCTGTTCTTCTTTCCCACTCAGGAATCTTGCAACACCATTTTATGAATAGGGAAATTTCTGGCTTGCAATAAGAAATGTACAGTGCACAGTGAAGAGCAACTCTTCCATTGCTATCTTAATACTATATGTGGTTTTATTCTCGGCAAGCAAACTTGTCATCCTTCCTCTCGATATGCCTGTTTTTCATAGATATAGCCAAATGCAGCCTTTTCAGTCATTTCAAAATAAGTAAGTAGAGACCATTAACTAGACGAATCCAGAACATAAGGTCAGAAATGCAAAATTTTTGAGGCTCAGAACTCTGCCTTATGAATCTTGTATCGTGGAAGCATGGAATGGTTTGGGTTGGAAGAAACCTTTAAAGACCATCTAGTCCAATCGCCCTGTTATTGGCAGGAACATCTTTCATTAGATCAGTTCGCTTAGTGGTTGCTCAGTCAGGATGTCACCCTGAACACTTCCAGGAAGGGAGCATCCACAACTTCTCTGGGAATCACAGAATCTTAGGGGTTGGAAGGAACTTCAGAAGATCATGTAGTCCAACCCCCCTGCCAAAGCCTGTTCCAGCATCTCACCATCCTCACTGTAAATAATTTCTTACTTACATCCAATCCAAACTTACCCTCTTTTTGGTCTAAAACTGTTTCCCCTTGTTCTGTCACTACAGGCCCTGGTAAAAAGTCTCCATCTTTTTTATAAGCCCCCTTTATGTATTGAAGGGCCTCAATAAAGTCTCCCCAGAGCTTTCTGTTCTCTGGGATGAAAAACTGCAACTCTCTCAGCGTGTCCTCTTGGGAGAGATGTTCCATCCTTACATTTTTGTGGCCCCCCCACTTGAACCGGTCCATGTCTTTTCTGTGCTGAGGATTCCAGAGCTGAACACAGTACTCCAAGTGGGGTCTCTAAAGAGGAGAGGGGCAGAATCACCTCCCTAGACCTGCTGGCCACACTTCTCTTGATGCAGCCCGGGATATGATTTGCCTTCTGGGCTGCAAGCACACATAGAATCATAGAGTCATGCGAACATAGAATCATAGAGTCATGCAGTCATATAATCACAGAGCTGTTTGGATGGGACCTTAAAGATCATCTAGTTCCAGCTCCCCTGCCATGGGCAGGGACACCTCCCACTAGACCAGGTTGCTCAAAGCCCCATTCATCCTGGCCTTGAACACTTCCAGAGAGGAGGCATCCACAACTTCTCTGGGCAACCTGTGCCAGCATCTCAACACCCTCACAAAATGGCATTTCTTCCTAATATCTAATCTAAATCTACCCAGTTTTAGTTTTAAACCATTACTCCTTGTCCTATCACTACACTCCCTGATAAAGAGTCCTTCCCCTTCTTTCCTGTAGGCTCCATTTAAATACTGGAAGGCTGTTATAAGGTCTCCGTGGAGCCTTCTCTTCCCCAGGCTGAACAACCTCAGCTCTCTCAGCCTGTCATGTCCAGTTTTTCATCCACCAGTACCACCAGTAGGATACACCGGTATCCTTCTCTGCAGGGCTGCTCTCAAACCACTCAACCCTCCAGTCTGTACTGATTCTGAGGATTCCCCTGACCCAGATGTAAGGCCTTCACTCAGCCATATATGTCTTAAAATGTACTCTGTGCTTATAGTTAATTTTTTTCAGGGAAGGTAATTTTACATCATACTGAAAATAGAATCCGTATACAACAGAGCACAATATATAAGCAACCAGATTTTCAAATCGAGTTGATTTGAACGTGTTGGAGAAAGCAAAGCATATTTAAATTTGTTTCTTTTAAATATGTGCAGTTTGTAAATCAGCTTGTTAAGAAAAGAATGTTTTCAGTCTGCTTTAGATGGCAACGCATGAGAGTCTTCAGCTTATCTGAGGGGCAGCAGTGAGAATGATTTATCTCTGGTTCCAAATTAGTGGAAATACATTCAGGCTGCTCAACTCTTTCTTCAGATCACGCTGTCATTCAGAGGAGTTGAGTTCACAGTTTTATGCACACAACACATTAACATAAGCTAGTTAACCACCTGGCATTGGTTAAGCAGAATTTATGCTGATACTGTGCTAATGACCTTGCACTATCAGACTAAATCAGTCTCCTGGGGGAGAACCCAACAAAGCATACCAATACAGTGCTTTCCTAGGAAGTAGCATGTACCGTAAAATATATTTTGTTGTTTATCTAGCTCCCTTTAAATTCAGAAGTACTTTCTAAATTAAATATTGAAGCCTTACCAGAGGCCTCTGGAACAGCAGAACAAGATGAAAACATGCACTGAAAAAAAGACAAAAGATTTGTCCGCAACTACAGTCATTGTAGGCATTTTTAAGTATTGATTGTACTGTATGAACAAGTGTAAGAATAATCTGCTCTAAATGTAGACTTAGGAGACAAAACTTAGAAGGGTAAACAAAACTTAGAAGGCTAAATAATGTTATGGAGGACACTGTAGGCTCCCTTTACAGTCTGTGAGAGAAGCAGATGCCACCAGAGGGTGCTCAATCTAACATGCCATTTTCATAATTATCTTAGGAAGTTTTCAGTTCCCCTTGGTCTTCCCCGGTGAAACAACTATGAGTGATTAGTGCAGGCTTGGATGTATAACTTAAGGAAACATTACATTAAGATGAATTTCAACCCAAACAATCACATCAATCAGTAGTAAGACAATTTCACAAATAAAATGCTTTGTCAATCTTAATTCAGCCTCCTTTTATGTATGTAGGACACATACTTTATTGCAAGCTACTTTTCTCAGGGGATTCAGTACACATAATGGAGAAGATGAATCATGATTTTACAGTACAAAGGGAGATAGTCTGCAGAACCTTTACTTTGTCTGTTGCAAAGTTGAAAGTTATAGAGCAGGGCAGGAGGTGGGTGCAAAAGAAACCAAATCCTTAAGGCAGCTGAGTGTCATGAAGGGGTTTCTACACCTGCTTATTTGTGTTGCTGCATGGGTGATGTAAACCACATTTCCCACAGCTGGTCGCTAGTGCTATGTTTCTCGTTTTCTGGATGCGCAGCTGGAGACAGTAGGGTTTGATTTGAAGAAGTGCAGAGCACACGTAACTATATTTGAAGTTAAGTGAAGTTATTTCTTGAATATGTATAGTGCTATACAATGCCAAGCATTATAAATCTTAGTATCTAAAACTAGTGGAAACTGTTTACCTTAATCTTTCTGCACCTCAGTCCTACCTGAGAAAGGGAATGATGATGTACTTCACTCTACACTTTGGTGTATGGTCTGCAAAATAAAATCCTGCATCTAATCATAGATATGTCTGTAACATAGAGAAAAAATGACAGGTTTTGAACAGGGTTCCTGTGGTTTAGATGTCTAAGAATAAGCTGAGTTGCACCCTAGAAGTACCTGTTTCTTTTCTCAGCGACACTGAGGGAAGCCCAAAGTGACTAGTTCAAGTGTAGGTATCAGGGCTGCAGATATCTGAAGGCCAGTAGGGTGAATCCTGCCTTCTGTGACGAGCTCCATTTTGAGCACTGAAAGAGGCAGAGGCTTTATAAGGAAAAATAGTGTCTGATCATGTTATTTGTTAGTTGCCTTCGTAATGGATATGCACAGGGGACCAAATTAAGGTTGCACAGAATGCCTTTTGAAAGCTTGGCATGGCAATTTAATAGCAGTATAATAGTTATTCTCTGAGAATGAAAAGACATCAGCCTGAGGCAGACACTTGAAATGTTGCATTTCAGTTCAAACAGTTAAAGTTTGAAAAGAGAGTCTTGTAGTTGGAAAGGAAGGCAAATTAATAATAGGTGGTTTTACTATCTCTCCCTGAGAAACTTCCAGCTTTTCTTAGTTCTATGGCAGGCAACAGAGCTTGCATGGCAGCCATGTAAGCCTGTGCCTGTCTCAGCTCTAGTCCTTTGTGCAGCATTCCTCTGGAGTTAGTAAGGACATGGCATTTTCAAAAGTTTTTACAAAAATGGCCCCATCATCAGAGCCTTTCGCTGGAAGATAGCTAGGTGTTTGTTAACATTCTCACTATAGAGATAGGGAAAACATTGGTTAAAATTATTTGTCCAAAGTCACATTGTGCAAAATGATCAGGTAACAAAAGGCAGTCCAAGTTACCGTTTAACTCATTAGGCTAAAATCTCTAACAAAACTTTCTTTCTGATTCTTCCTGGCAAAGATGCACTGTATCATCACATGCAGGGCAATGACTTTGCATGCTGATGTTACAGACTTGTGTAAAAGGAAAAGGGCCTTGACTAAGCACTTAAACCTGTTTTCCTGATATTGTGACTTAAAACATCTCAGGGATTGCTGTGTCTTTCAGGAGGTGATTGTACCGCTTGACTCAATCTGGCTGTATCACAACGTAAACATTGATGAAGCATGGGTAGATCATGAGAGCTTCTTTTTAGCAATTATGAAACCAGTATATGAGAATTTGGTGACCTTCCTAGGCAGGATATTAACATCTAACATATTAGAAGTGGGCTTTGGAGACATGAATTCTAAGCCTGACTTGATTTAGTTTACTGCAGGACACCAGAAAACTGATTTAAACCTGTATTTCCAAAATTGCCTACTAATTTTGGAAACCTAATTTTCAGAAGAGTGCATTGTCTGCAGCCACAGTAGATATCTAGGCACTACGATTGTATGTCTATTGCAGTTGCAAATTTAATTGGGGAGGGAGAGGAGAAATGGACCATGAACTTTTTAGTCACTCCATTAGCACTGACCAGTTCAGCACACGATTAGATATATTTGCTTTACTACCAATCCCCATCCTCAGTTTAAATAAGGATTGTGGTCCTACTCGCTGTGTTAGAAAGATGTTTTGGAGAGATCTGCTATTTGTATGGCCATACTGGCAGCTGCCCTATATTAAAAGTCAGTGGTGGTGGGAATGAATTCTGTTTAGCAATGTGACATCTGAATTTACCCTGTGCAAATCTGCATGGCAAAAAATTCACATGCCACACAGTGACTGCTATACACAGACAGCTGCTCTAGGCTGGGCGTGTTGTGGTGTTGGTGCACCAGGCAAAAACTCTGATAAAGAAACCTGGAAATATTTACCTATGAAAGAAATACCTTGCTTAAAGTTTCAGGACTGTAGAATCTGCTGCTCTGGTTTTCAGTCAGTTGTCAAAGTAAACACATCTGGAACAAAATCAGCTGAGTCACTGAGATCTGAAAAGAATAATTTGTAGAGGGCAAAATGGTCAGGCTCTTTCTTGAGTAAAAAGAGATACAAGAGGTTTACTGCAGATTTTATGAAATCATTTATATTGGCTTTGCCTGGCAAGGTTTTAGTAGGAGGGCCTACAGAGCTGGCTTCTGTGAGAAGCTGCCAGAAGCTTCCCCTATGTCTGACACAGCCAATGCCATCTGGTTCCAAGACAGACCCACCACTGGCCAAGGCCGAGTACATCAATGACCTCTGGGATAATATATTTAAGAAGGAGGAAAATCTGCTGCACAACTGAGCAACTGTAGCCAAAGAGGAGAGTGAGAATATGTGAAAGAAACAGCCCTGCAGACACCAAGGTCAGTGAAGAAGGAGGGAAGGATGTGCTCCAGATTGCCCTGAGCCCATGGTGAAAACCATGGTGAGGCAGGCCCTGCCCCTGCAGCCCATGGAGGTTCACAGTGGATCAGATGTCCACCTGCTGGCAATGGAGATCCCCATGTCAGAGAAGGTGGATGACTGAAGGAGGCTGTGACCCCACGGAAAGCCCACGCTGGAGCAGGTTTGCTGGCAGAGCTTGTGACCCCATGGGGGATCCAGCTGGAGCACTCTGCTTCTGAAGGACTGCATCATGTGGAAGGACCCATGCTGGAACAGTTTGTGAAGAACTGTAGCCTATGGGAAGGACTTGCATTGGAGAAGGTTGTGGCTGACTGTCTCCTATGGGATTTACCCCACACTGGAGCAGGGGAAGGTTTTTTGTGAGCAGTCCTCCTCTGAGGAGGGTGGAACAGCAGAAACAACATGCGATGAACTGACCACAATGCCCATTTCCCATCCCGCTGAGCTGCCAGCAGAAAATCAGGAGTAAAATTAAGCCTGGGAAGAAGGGAGAGGTGGGGAGAAGGTTGTGGTTTTGTGGTTTTTTTTTAAAGATTGAGTTTTATTTTTCATTATCCTACTGTGATTTGATTGGTAATAAATTAATTTTTTTTTTTCCCAAGTCAAGTATGTGCCCATGACAGTAACTGCTGAGTGATCTCCCTGTGCTTATCTTGACCCATGAGTTTTTCATGATATTTTCTCTCCTCTGTCCAGTTAAGCAGGGGGAATGATAGAGAGGCTTTGGTGGGCACCTGGCATCCAACCAGGGTCAACCCACTTCAGCATTCGAACAATGTTTTCAGATCAAACCTCACAGTTTTAATAGAGAAGGAATTTATTTAAGTAATTGAGAAGATAGTGTTTGTGTAAAATTCTACATGGGAAGTTATGCACTTATCTTGACTGTATTCTTAGAGCTGATACTTTTACCTCTCCACATAGTACTTTTTATTTACTGTTAATTTGCTGTACATGCCTGCACGCGCATACACTGTCTTCTAACATTTTTGCAGAAGAGAGAAACCCTATTGTATGTTCATCATCAGATCTAGTTAGTGGAGAAGAGGAACTCAATTCTGATAACATAGCTCCGTTACTGTGAGGCAGGTAGCCAGTCTATGATTTATGGCCTGACCATTTTCTATCATATTTTCAAATAGTGTAAACAGAGATTTAGATGAGAAATGAGAAGCATTTCTCCTATACTAGATATTTGAGAAGCACAAAGAGAAATTGAATCTGAGGAAGATGTGATTTCTTAGCTTGGAATTCAGTCCATAATTGCAATGGAAAGAGCTATGGTTTAACGAACTGAATAAGGAATGTTAGTTTATTATTCATAAAAGTTCAACAGTAGATGATTTTACTGGCTTTACTGCTTATGAATGGATGTGTATTTTCAGATACAGTTTCAATAAGATTGCCAGCCATCAACTGTAGTCCAAGGACATGATTATTAGCTTTAGTCCAAGTAACTGATTATTAATGTATGTTGACCTACCATGCACAGAATTTATGGGTTACTTTATCTTCAGCCCAATTTTTAAGATACTCAGCATGGTAATTTTTCCCTTCTTGAGGGAGTGATGGTATAAGCAGGAGTTTATTTGTAGTTTTTGGTTAGTCTCGGTTAAGCATAATTCATTTTAAAAATGGAAATCCATTGTGTTAGACATGCCCAGCTGGGAAAGAATATCTCACAGTTTAAGTAGATTAAACTTTTGGGAGCTTAGACCATTATGTCTCTTTTCAGGTGGACTGAACCTCAAGTGACAGTCTACCTGGTTGCAGGATGAGTTGCCTCAATAGGTTCCACACCTGCTGAATTACTGTCTTAAGTACAGCCTGTAATCAGTAATTTGAGACCCTGGGTAGGTCACACAGGTGTCAAAGTTAGTGAAATCATGATACATTTGTGCCTTCCTTTGATTTATAATTAAGGTTGTCTTCATTTTCCTTCTACCTCCCAAAATTCCCATTTTCTTCATTTTTTTTTTAATCTATTCTCATAGTTTGTTATGCACACCCTAGGCTTTCTGAAGGCAAGTATATTGGCCTATGCTGTAGTAATCTTCCTTAATTGATTTGGGATGTCTGCCAGTCTCTTCTATTACTATAAGCTGATATCTTTATATGACTGGCTTTTATCCAAATGCTGTAATCTTTTGCATTCTCTTTATCCCTTTTCTCTTTTTGTGCTGAAAGACCATATTCTTAGCCTTTGAGTGTTGCCTCTTCATCCCTCACATTTGCAGTGCAAAAGGTACAAAGGGCAAGCTTTCCAAATATTGAGATCTCCATGCTTGGCCTTTCTGATATTTTCTCGACTCTTTTTTGTTAACGCAGTTGTTGCATGGCATTCGTCTACTTAATAAGATGACATTTAAAGGTTTGATTCATTTTATTCCCATTTAGTACTTTGGTGAACTTATTTTTAGTGCCTTATTTTTTTTCTTAGTATTTTACTTTGTATTTTCCACTCTCAATTTGATTCATTAAAGAAAAGGAATTCAGAATCAGAACACTGTGCCATCCTCATGTTCCCATAAAGCTTTCTCATGAAGCTTTTTGATTTCTGTAAGAAACGTTGTAAAAGAGATGAATTTATAATGAGCTTTAATGTAATTGAAAAGCAACTTAGTTTTATACTGGGGATCATTATGTTTTCATCTTCATTATAAGGACTCATAATATGTTGGACTTTTAGATTAAAAGAAAAAAGCTATCCCTAGACAACTGAAAATTCCTGTGTTGTGATTATATTTGATTGCCTTTACATGGTCCAGCTCTTTCTTCATGTGTCATCTGCTGCAAAAAGAGCTCTGCTCTAAAAAACATAGAAGAAAAGTAGTTCTTTGGTATCTTGCTATAAATTATCATCAATGATCTACAGAGGAAGAGATCTAAAATGCAATTTAATTGTGGACCAAGAAAAAAATCACATATAACAAATTTCTTCAATACATGTTTTGTTAGTATTTAATCCAAATCCCACTCAAACCAAAGAGATTTTTTTTTCTCTCTTTTCAGTGGTCTGTCATTCAGGCCATTAATCCTTGGATATTAGAGCAACCATATTCAGCTCAGTGCATTATCATTCCCTTAGCCAAAAATATGTGGCTAATTCACAGTCAGTTGAACTAATGTGATTAGTAACAGTCCCCTATGTCAGGTTGGTTAGCATTGATGAATTTAGTATCTGCTAAAGAGCAGGGCCTTGCAAACTTTGTTTTTGTGGATTTATTATCTGAATAGCCAGATGCCTATCACCAACTTAATGAAGAACTTGAAGCCATCTTCTCCTGTCTTCAGTTCTTGAAGTCATCAGCAATTCATCCTTTATTACTCTGACTTAATCTTTTTACCTAAGGAAAACTTTTCATGGATAAACCCATCTGAACTCTAGCTGATTCTACCAGCTATAAGTATTATTGTTTGAATGCTTTAGAAATGACACCACCTGGAAGTATTTTAGAAGCATTAGATTTCCTCTTCGATCATTATGCAAATATTTATATTTACAGATAACACATTGTAACTGTCCACAGTTATTTTTAAATTAGTACTAAAAATAATAATGAATTATCATGTCTTTAGTATATTTTATGTAATATGCTATGTGGAATTGCTGCAATTACAATCAGTAATATATACTTATAGTCTGCATCTAAAATAGCATCTGAGGCATTTTCAAAATACGTTCATCTACATAACACCTCTGTTAGACATTATTAATTATAACCGTCATCATTTCACAGAGGGAGAACTGCAAAACATAGGCTCCGTATGCACCTGTTTTTGAAAGCAGGTTCACCAGCTGACCATGTTATTCACAAGGAATAACGCAAGGGCCAGGTTTAGGGTAAGCCAGCTGCTGCCTGCAGTAGGAAAAGCTCTAGTCCCTTCTGCATTGTAAAGTGCATCCAAAAGCACCATTATCTGCAATCACAGCAGATCCACCCCAGCAGCATGTGTCTGACCAATTTCATATTTCTTGCCTGCCTTTGCAGTGAGGTTTCAGGGCTAATTCCATGCATGAAAGAGAGATCAAGACTCTTATTAGAAGGGATTGATTTACCCTGGAAAAGTGGGATTTTAGTCAATCCTCATTCTGGTTGTTTACAAGATACATACCTGGAATTATGTCTCCAGAATATATCGGTATGTGACGTTGCTGTGACCAGGAAACTCAGGTTCAGTATAGACTCCATCAATGAGAGTAGGTAACTTTCCTTGCATCACACAGTGGCATGTGATAATGTAGAGAATGAAATCATCTGTTGGCATATACCACAGTGGTACTGCAGCTATTGGGTCTTCTATCCTACAATCGGTAAATTATACCAATTAGCATTCACAAAATTCTTAGAAGGCAGGAGATTATTATCCTGTGTACACAGGTATTAGCCCTGAACCCAAAGGCTGCAGGGATTAATGCAGATTTGATTTTTCTGTTCAAATTGAAATTCAAGGCATAGCATTGCAGAAGATCAAATCTTTACAAGGTCTATCCAAAAGACTCAGTCGGCTATTTTGCCAT
This sequence comes from Apaloderma vittatum, assembly GCF_000703405.1. Lineage (NCBI taxonomy): Eukaryota > Metazoa > Chordata > Aves > Trogoniformes > Trogonidae > Apaloderma > Apaloderma vittatum. Next base: position 34,161 of record NW_009717497.1, on the reverse strand, counting down.
CTTGTCCTATAATTAATTGTAGCAAGTAGTAATTAACAAGGGTGCTTTAAATACTTGATTTAATGTTCTTTTAAGATAGATACAAAGTATATGGAACCCTGGACAATCTGTCTGGATTTTCTCTTCTCTAGCGTTTCAAAGGCACCTAGAAAGTTGGCTTCTAAGTACTGTTAAGCAGATTTAGACCCAAAGGGCACAAGATACATAAAAATTAGTCTGTCTGTAAGAGAAAATGGAAAGGGCAGATTGGCAGCATTACATCAGAGAAGACAGTCTGTTCAGCATAAAAGAGAAATTGAATATGATACCAGGTTGGACTATCTCTTAAAACTCTTAGACTTCAGATGACATTAATAAGCTACTTTCTCTCTCATACTTGTAGCATTATTATGTACAGGAGAAGAATATAATGCTCTTGTGTATAATTTATCCTGTCCCGAACCTGTAGATGCCTAATCTTATAGTCTGGGGAGAATTTTCAGAGTTTGACTTCAAATTTAAAAGACTTTCAGAGATGCCAAAGCAAGCATAACTAGAGACGTGTGAACAATAAAGCTGATATTGAAAATAGTTAGATAGAAAAGTGAACTACCAGTGTAACTCATTGCTACAAGATGTATTGAATTTAAGAATTTACAGGAGCAAATAGAAAGCACTGGACAATTAGTGAGTAATGAGAATATGCAGATATAAAACAGAATTTAAATTAAACTCAAAACAAAAGAACAGTTAACTGGAATTACTCAGGGTATATTCCCACAGAATGGTGGGAACAAGGGATTGTCAGTATGTTAAATTATTTTATGGCTATAGGTGAAGGGTTAGACAGTATGATCAGGAGATGGTGTTCATTGTGTGAGAGGTAAGGACTACTATGGCATGAAACAGATCTTTCATACTTGCATAGCATGAGGTATTATAACTACAGAATTTTATCTGTTATGCCTGGAGCTTTAGACAGAACGTAATCCTAATCGTACTGTGATTCTTTCCTGTGGTAGTTTCTAGTATGTAGAACTGTGAAATACTCTTTCAAAAATATTTTTCCTCTGTTTTTACTGATTGGGAAATATGAAGCAAGATGAAGCAAATTACATAATGGAAAATGGTGCCTAATAGTCTAGTAATCAGGCTGGAAGTTGTGAGCTCCACAGTGTGTTCTAGTTTTAGTTACAGTGAACTGATACCTGGCTTTGGGACTTGGAGATTACATTTACTTCTGCCCTTACTTGTGTCTGAATTGACCAAATAGTGAAATAGTTTGAGCTGAAGCAAAGAATATTAAATGTATTGGCGTGGTTCCGTATTCAGAAGAAAAACCATTAATGAATACCAAAGTGGGAACTTCTCCTATCATGAAAATTTCTTCGAAAATATGACCTGTACTGTCTCCAGCAGCATTAGGGGAGTGATTTTCCCCCTGAACTGCGCACTGGTGAGACTGCACCTCGAATCCTGTGTTCAGTTTTGGGCCCTTCACAGCAAGAAAGACATTGAGGTACTGGAACATGCCCAAAGAAAGACAACATAGCTGATGAAGTGTCTGGAGAACAATTCTTATAAGGAGCGCCAAGGAACTGGGGTTGTTTAGCCTGGAGAAAAGGAAGCTGAGGGGATACCTTATTGCTCTCTACAACTACTTGAAGGCAGGTTGTAGTGAGGTAAGTGTCTCCTCTCTGGAGGAACAAGTGATAGGACAAGAGGAAATGTCCTCAAGTTGCAGCAGGGGAGGTTTAGATTGAAAAAATTTCTTCATCGAAAGGGTTGTCCCACATGGGAACAGGCTGCCCAGGGCAGTTTTGGAGTCACCATCCCTAGAGGTATTTAGAAGATGTGTAGGTGTGGTGCTTAGGGACAAGATTTAGTGGTGGTCCAGGCAGTGCTAGGTTAACGATTGAACTCAGTGATCTTAAAGGTCTTTTCCAGCCGAAACAATTCTGTGATTCTTGACCGGTAAGTCACAGAGCAAAAGCATGATCCAACAGGAAGTCATCCAAGCTTAATGTATAACACCTTCTCAGGAGGCTTTTCCCACTAGCACAGAAAGAGGCTGTCATTGCAAGCTCTGTAAGACCCACTGAGTGTGTTATTTCTTTCTCACAATGTAATTTTGACAGCATGTTCCATGAAGAAATTTGCTTTGCACTTAGTTTTCTGTTGAGTTTTAAAAGAGTGATGAATTTGGCTATCTTTTGAGTAAAAGATATTTGATTTAGTTAATGAATCAATTCATCTGCTGTTTGTATACAAAAATGATATGAAAATTCTTTGAAGGTGGGGTAGATGTCTAAAAAAAATAGGGCAAAAGGCCCACAGAGGATCAGTTAAACCAAGCTCCTGCCCTGAAACAGGATAAAAACTTAATGGTTGGAACAAGTCTATCAGAAAATACTTCTGTTTAGATGTAGCTCAGATTCAGTATGAAGTTGGATTTACAATGAAAAGTAGAATAATGTAAGGAACATAAAACTACCTGCGATTCATGAGGTAGAGGTTCCTTACTCCCTCCTCTGTACAGTTAATATGACTGGGGTTTTTTGGAAATGAAATTGCCACATTTAGCAAAAACCATCACTGTGCCAGACTCAGACAATATACAATCAAGTATCTAAATTTAAAAACAGATATATTACAGGGGACAAAGAAAGGTATTTGAGCACCTAATTCTTAGCCTTGTGTGCTCTAATACCTTTCCTAATCAAGCCACATTCATGTATCAGGCACTTGCTACTCTAAGACAGAAATCTACTTTGCAAAGATTGTTTCTTAAATTCTCAGGGCTATGTGAGTTAGGCAGACTTCAGGACAGACTTTAAGGAGTGGTACATCCAAGTTCAAAGGTGCTAAGTTTGTGATAAGGCACATCAGGAGAAGAGCTATGTCAAGTACCTAGCAGACTTAAATTCTAGTCTTCCACATTCAACATTTCTTCATAAAGCTGCTGGTATATTGTATGAAGTCTCCACAATGTGCAATTTAATCATGTTTCTGGTGCTTATCCTGAGATTTACATGGATGGTCTCCTAGAAATCAAGGCAAATGATGTATAAATAGCTGTAATCCCACTTCTTAAGACATAAGTGGGATTTTTCCAAAGCTCATTTTAGTGCTAGATTTTATTGCAACTTGATAGTTGTTGGGGTTATTTTTCAGTCTTTTGTGAAATGATTTGGTAATTTTATTGTTACAGAATATGCAGCTGTCCTATGCTGCTTTTTTTGCTTTATGGATGACAGCAGGAAAACACCGCCAAAGGTTAGAGATGTCAAAATTCACTTTATTCACAGCAAAATAAAAATAGGAAAGATACTAAAATCTGTTTCTACCAGTAGCTTTACAACACATATTCCAAATTACCTCAGTTGTGAAGTGCCTTATCATTGAATGCTAAATTCATAGTAGTATAAATTCTACAAGGTGCATAAGACAGTTTTACAGTACACATTTTGAAACTTTCTGCATACACAATGAAAAGCTAAATGTACTTTGTAAAAGGAATTCATACATATTGCTTAGTTAACATTAGCTCCTGGGCTGTAGTAGCTTACATTCCATTAAATTATATCCCAGTCACCTTAGTTTTCTCACTATGTATCCACTCAAGGGAGACAGAAATTCTGCAACATGGGCAAGCCATGCAATTATAAAGGATTGTATGTGAAGGCCCTGCTTCATCTTTCCTTCTTTTCCAGCTATACTATTTGGACTAATAAAAAGTGTTGCCGTTATTTATAGGCTTTTCCGTGCCTATGTTCTCTTGCGGCTGTGATTGCATTACTGCTGGACACCTTTCTGTGGCACTTTGATGCAGCATACCTCAAATGCAGTGAAAATAATGAGGCTCTGAATCTGCAAAATCTCTTGAGCCTTATTTTAAATGCTGCAGCATCCATCTTCAAATTAAAGCCCCTTACAAGCCTAAATTAAGGCACCCACTTAATTATTTTGCAGAATGAGAATGCCAGTGTGCCACAGTGGCATAAGAGAGGGAAACCTTACTAAAAGGTTCTAATAGTGCTTTACTGTGTCCCGGCTTCTCAGGATATTGCAACCCCAATAGTGTAATCCAACACAAAAAAACTCAAACAAAACAAAAAACACAGAAAACAATCAAGGGCAAAAATAAATGAAGGAAAAAATTTTTTGAGCAATTTCTACTAAGAAAAACGTTGAAAAATATGTATAAATAGATACTTGCTCTTCTTCAGATATATATAGACCTATTACCTGAGAAGGAAGTACGAATTTTAACATTCACCATGACAACCAATAACGTCACAATGCATTTTTTAATTGTAGCTTGTAAACTATTATTATTTCATGTTACCATAAGTATGCAAAGCCATTTTCCCAGTGGCATGTAAAAAGTATTTTTCAAACTTTATCACTGTTTATTGTTAGAGATTGGACCCGGTGATTTGTCTATTCTTTTTAGATGCTTTTGTCATTTTTTTTATCCATTGTATTTAAGATGCTGGGTATTAAATGGGAATCACCAAAATTCATGAATGGTGCTGAATACTTTTCTACCTGTCTTGCTTGAACATCAACAAATTTCACTGACCTAAAGGTGCAGGCAGTAGATTTGCGAGTGGTTTGCTGTCTGCAATTGGCTAAGAACAGAAAAGAGAAAATTTGTAATGTTTAGCTAGTATAATTTCCTTGAAGAATATGAAATTTTTGAAAATGAATTTAGAATGCTATACAAAAATAAATATAATGAAAAAAAGAAAAAAAGCTGCACTAACTAAAAATTGATTGTTTGCAAAGAGCTAAAACAAGTCCAAATTCTTCTGAAAATCTACCAGATGCTCTTTTACATGTGCCAAGTGTATCTCTGATCTTTTTCCTTGTAGTCTTTCTATAGATCTTTTCAATATTTTATATGTAGTAAAAGGTGATAACTTCAATTTTTTTCATGGTTTATTAATGCCACTGTCAAGATTCAAGCTTTTGGGCTGCCTCACTGCTGTTAGAAATCCGTCCCTGTTGTCATTTCCTATGAATTGTGTAAGTATTGTAAACCATGCACAATTTTTGGCCACTGGTTTCAAAAGGTGATGGAATAAGGGGGTTCTGAGGGAAGAACCTGATTATTTTTCAAGTGGAACTGATGTATGAGAATATTAATACTCAAACCCATGAAATATTCAGACACCTCCCCAGGCCTGGGTGGAATTTAGACATTCAAGTGCAGAAATACAGATCCTAATTCCATCTCTCTTAACAGTAATGTTGGAGATACTTTGTTATTCTCATACTGCGCAACTAAACCAGTCCTCTTAAATTCACTAATTGCTTCTTTTGACTACTGTGATATATGCTTCATAGCAAGCATTCTCTTTCTTCTCTTTAAAAAACCCCAGCATTGACTTAAGAGGAGCAAGACATGAGTTTAGCTGCTCTTAAGAATGTCTATTTAAACTGCTAGTTTTGCTGGAAAACATACATATATTTCAGGATAAGAATTCACATCTGAAGAAGAGGGGAAAACGCCTTTCTTTTACCATAACAACATCCATTACTGAATCATATCCTGGCTTGACTGGATTCCTCAGAGCAGATGGAAAAAAATATTATTTCAAAGGTAAGCATTTGATCATTGCCTCTGAGAGCTGCCAGCTTTTCCCAAAATATAATTAACAGTGCAATGGTCTTCTTTGAACCATTGGCTTTGTGATCCAGTGCACACAAAGAGCAGAGAGAAGATACGCACAGTGGAACAAGAAGCACAAAGTTTGCAGGCATCAGTTTAGTGTTAGAAAATGGAAAAGTCAGGCTTTAGAAAAATATTCTTAAACTATGAGGAATATCATGGAATGGTACAATTTCCCCAGGAAGCAACATCATCTCAAATGCAGTGTGGAATTTGGTTGAGTGGAATTTCTGTTGGATCATTACAGACATTAAAAAGACAAGCTAGGCTCATAAATGAAAACTGGGAATAACATATAATCAAATGGCAACAAATGATTTTCTGAACAGCTGGAATCTACCCGTGTTCTTTTACATGGTTGGGCTTTGTTTTTGTTTTTTTGTTTCTTTTTTTTCCCCCAGATTTTAGATAACTTGACTAGCAAATTGATTCCTATAAGTGATATTTTTCACTATATAACCTTTCTAACTCTTAACAGTAAGAACGAGTGGATTAGGTAATCAAAATCAGTTACATATGAAAAGAAGTTTTGCACTGAAATAAGTGGAGCTAGGCTAGTTTCCCTCAGCTGGTTCTACTTCCAGGAAGCCAATATTGCATATGGGATGAAAGGCTGTGATTTGGGAACACCTAAGCCTGTGAGTAAACAGAATGACTGAAATGTAATTCTATAATAATGTGTAACAGTGAAAGCCCTTGAATGTCCTGAAGCATTAAGCATACAGCTTTAATCATGTGTATGATTGCTTTGTGGAATCAAAAATAGAGCCATAGTGATGACCTAGCACAGTAGATATTACATACAGTAAAACTCAGAAGCAAAAGTAAGAGCTGCGCTGTTACAGGCACTAATAGCAGTGATGAAAAATGTAGTCAGTTGCCTTTGTGTGGTAAATAGATTACCTTTGGTGTCCTAATTACTTTTTGTGCCCAATTATTCATTATTCATGGCCTGTATAAAATAGTCAAGGGGTAAAATAATTGTTTATGCTAGATACATGTTATTTAATGATCCAAATTTGTGATTAAAACTAATGAATGCATTCCCAAATGGCATTTTTGAGTGAAATTCTAAAGATCAAGGAAAAACTTACACATAATACTTCTGTTATATTAATACAAATATAAAAATCCCTCAGGATAAAAGTTTTCTAAGGAGAAATACATCATACAACACAAGAGTTAATGGACTAATTATGAAATTGTATAAAAATATTTAAAGCTACAGTGATAAAGTGATTAGGTGGAACAAATCTTTTAAATCAGCTGGGAAAGATACTGCAATGTTGGATCTGAGGCTGCTGGGTTCAAACTCAGGCATGAGGAAGAGGATAAAGGGAATAAAGAATGAAGGGATAAAGCATAAAGGGAAATTAAGCCCTCAGTTACTGTTTAAATAAGTCATAAGGGATATGGATCTGCTGGAACAAGTCCAGAAGAGGGCCACAAAGATGATTCAGGGGCTGGAGCACCCCTGCTATGAGGACAGGCTGAGGGAGCTGTGATTGTTCAGCCTGGAGAAGACTCTGGGGGCACCTTATAACTGCTGTCCAATACCTGAAAGGAACCCTGGAGAGGGACTTCTAACAAGAGTGTCCAGAGATAGGACAAGAGGAAATCAATTTAAATTGAAGGAGAATAGGTTTAGATTGGATCTTAAGAAGAAATTCTTCAGTACGAGGGTGGCAAGGCTCTGGAATAGATTTCCCAGAGAGGCTGTGGCTGCCCCCTCCCTGGGGATGTTCAAGGCCAGGTTAGATGAGGCCTTGAGCAACCTGGTCTAGTTACAGGCATCCCTGCCCGTGGCAAGGAGGTTGGATTAGATGGTCTCTAAGGTCGCTTTGAACCTAAGATATTCTATGATTCTATGATTGCACTAAGACCAATTACAGTCCTTCAAACCTGGTTCTTCAGAAACAACTGTATCTTGCCATCTGATCAGAAGGTGAAAATAGTGGTGCTTCCATTGAGAGCAGAAGTGATAAAACCTCACTTGATTTCTTTGTTATGCCCAAGTTATTTCTGACTTGAAGTATACCTAAGACTTAACACTGTGCAGAAAATTATTCTAGATACTAAAATTCCAGCATGAAGGCTCATACTAATCTGAAACCACTTCTCAAACAGGTGATTGAAATTAGTAGAGTGCCTCATGCTATTGTGAGAGGAAGACTTTGCAGTTTGACCACAGAAACACAGAAATAAAGGACGGTGAATAACTTGCCTCTTTACAGAACCTTTTTGCTGCTAAAATTAATTATAAGCAGTATCTATTCTGGCCAGTTGATCTCATCTTCATAAACATTAGTTCAGATACAGTTATTCCCATGTCTGTTTATATGTTTGTATATTTTAAAGCCCTAAGTATGACAGAGACAATATCAACTACAAAACAACTTGCATAATAGCAATGTAACTTCTGTTTCTCTTAGATCATCCTCATACAAAAATACTCACAATATATACTCACAATACTCACATATATGAAGTAACAGAGTCCATCACATCTGTTTGACCCAACAGTCAATTACTTCACTTCAAGCATCAATTCTAGTTTTCTAGTTTTGGTTTAATTTTGTCTTGCCTGAGCTTCAAGCCACTGGAATTTTCTACTTTTCAGATTCTGCATATTGTCATTTTTGAATCAATTCTTACTTTTTACATGTAAATATAATATGTATATGAATAAATAATAAATATAATATGTATAATAAATATAATATGTATGATATTAATATAATATTAATATGATAAGAATAATATGTATGACAAATATAATATGTATATGAATAGACTGGGTTTTTCTTTTACTATAAATTAGTTTTTCATAACTTTCAATTTTCTGGCATATGTTCTTAAATGAAGACATTAGTGTCCTTCTACAAGTAGCTCTATCATCTCCAGAGAGAGAAGGTAAGTCACTTTCTTATTTGCTCCTGTATTGCTTAAAGAGACAAAGTTTACATTTGCCCAGTTACCTGCTGCAGCTCTGTTTTGGGATTATGCATTTAGCTGATGACTGATGTCTTTTTCTAAAGACATTTCATCTCCCTGATGGTAAGGAAGATACCCTATTATTATAATTCCATCTAATAATAACTCCATTTCAGTATGATAATATGCTCTTTGCTTCCAGATTTATATTATTTGATTAAAAGCAATAGGCTAGCAGGAAAACAGCACCAAACCCAAATTAATCCCGAGGAAAACAGTTCCAAGAATGCAGAAATCTACTTTCAGACAAACCTCTGGAATGAGATGGCAATGTATATGACTCTGGCATTTAGAGTAGTGGCTAGAGCATGTTCCTAATAAATTACCGGCACAACATTTAAAGAACTCTGTATGCAGTCATAATATTGAGTAATCCTTCCAATGTTATGTGGAATTGCTATTATCTTCTCTGATGTGTCTGTGTGAAAACCCTTTCTCTTGCCTGTGTCATTGCAGCCCATTGCACCTGTCTCCATAGGGAACATCCAAATGAAGACTTGCAAAGTCCTCCATCTGTTAGTATTTGACAGGTACGTCTACCACAAAATTCTCAGGTGGATGCTTTTGTACTAAAGTCAAAGTGTTGAAGGGTTCACGGTGCCTTCCAGTAAGAGCTCTCCTCTGCAGCGTATATTTGTTCTCCAGACAGCATATTCATAAATGAGCTGGAAAAGAGAGTGAGCTCTGGGGTGATAAACTCTGCTGATGATACGAAGTTATTCAAAACAAAAAAGACAGGAGATCACTATGAAGAAATATATAGGGAACTTATGAGACTGAGTGACTGGGCAATAAAATGAAAGATGAAATTCAGTGTAGATAAATGTCAAGTGATGCATGTGAGCAGAAAGGCGCTCAGCTTCCTGTGTAAAATGATGATGAGCTGAGATGACCATTAATTCTACACGTATGAGACTTCTGTTATGAGAGGCAGATCATATGTTTAGCACCTGACAGCTAGCAAAACAAACAAGCAATCAAACAAAAAAAATCAAGCAAGCAACAGATCCAATCTTGGTCCTTTTTAGGAAATTATTTGAGAACAAAACAGAAAACAAAACTATGACAGTATATAAATTCATAGATCACCCTTGTGATCTGGATACACCAGGGTGTAAAGTAATAGAGCCTTTATTTCAGTTCTCTAGCATATTCCTTTCTGTACCGGAATACTTAGCAAAATCCTAGATTAGCTGTGTGGATTCCCATACAAAAGAGAAACAGAGTTTGTATAAATGAGCAATATTTTTATTTGCCTAGCTTGTGTGTATGTATGTATATGTCCACGTAGCTAGAAGCAGACAAGCTTTCAGAGGAACAAGCCTTTCTCTAGGAGAAACACAGCAAATATCAGGCTAGGAACAACTGATATGGATATAATTTGTATAGCAGAGAAAAAACAGACTGTGTGAAAGGAAAGGTTGGTTGGCATCTGTGAAGAGAAGTGACAGAAAAATTGTAAAGAGCTGTGAAACAAAATGTTTATTCAGTCTGTGGATCCAGTAATTAGGAATTTTAGTTGCCAGTTTTGTGTTTTCCATATATTTTGTAGATCCCCATTGAAGATAAATACTCAGGTGTAGTGATTGGTGGAAAAATTTAGTCTGGAGCACAGGAGGCTGAGAGGAGACCTCATTGCTCTATACAATTACCTGAAAGAAGGTTGTAGTGAAGCGGGTGTTGGTGTCTTCACCCAAGTTACTAATGACAGGACAAGAGATCTCACTCAAATTTCTCTCACAAAACATGGCTGAAGAACTGCTCAGCATACTTTTAATCAATTATTATGAGATTACCGTACTCATGTGACATGTGAAACTTCCAGATTCATTTTATTCTTCCATGTGAGGGGGTTGTAGCAGTGGCTTACCTATGTAGATTAGAGGTATTCCTGGACCAGGCACTCAGCTAGTTACTTCAGTGAAGCTGCTTCACTTTGAGTTAAGCAGGTAAGGACAGGACCATTGCCTAAGGACTCAAATATTGATAGAACAGCCATTGTTTTAATTTGTTACTGAAAGAGCTATTACAGTATGAACAGTAATCCAGATCTTTCTGGTAGACACAGCTTTAATCTTTTCCTTACACATTCTGGGACATTCTTTTAAATTTCTGGTTCAGAATGTATGTCCTCCAAACCTTCCGCTTCTGTCAGGTCAAACCCTCACACTGAGATGAGCAGAAGGACTCCTAGTTTGAGCCTCCAAGAAAGCACAGGCTTTCTCAAAAAAATATATTTAAGATTTTCGAGACTAAACCCGTTTTGGCCATGGCAGTAGTGACATTCACATCTTCAGAGAGTGAGCTAAACAGCATTACGTACAGCTTTGTAGTAAAATTTCTAAATAGGTCTCCTGATAGGGATATGATCACATCCCAGTGCTCACACGCCAAGTGAGCACTGACACCTTGTACTTTGCATTGTACAACTGCATCTATAAAACATGCCATCGACCTGTAGATTTCATGTCATAGAATCACATAATCATTTGAGTTGGAGGGGACCTTCAGATGTCTTGTAGTCCAACTCCCCAGCCATAGGCAAGGACATTTTCCACATCCACAATTTCTCTGGGCAACGTATTCCAGTGTCTCACCACTCTCATCATAAGAAATTTCTTCCTTATGTCCAATTCAAACCTACCCGCTTTTGGTTTAAAACTATTGTCCCTTATCCTGTCACTACAGGCTCTGGCAGAAAGTCTTTCTTATAAGGCCACTTCATATATGGAAGGGTCACAACAAGGTCTCCCCAGAGCCTTCTCTTCTCCAGGCTGAACAACTCAGCCTTTCTCCTCAGCCCTATTCTGCACCTGCTCCAACAGGTCCATCTCTTACGCTGGGGCCCCTGGAGCTGGACACAGTACTGCAGATGGAGTCTCATGAGAGCAGAGAGTAGAGGGGGAGAATCACCTCCCTCAGCCTGCTGGCCCTACTTATTTTTATGCAGCCCAAGTTACAGTTGGATTTCTGGGTTGCAAGAGCACATTGCCTGATTTTTCATCCACCAGTATACTCAGTAGGGACTCTTGAGGGACAATTGTTACTGATTCCTGAAAAAAAAAAAAAGGCAAGATTTATAAGGCATATGAGATACCTTAATCATGTATATAGCATCAGAAACCATGTGAATGCTGAATTAGAAGAGCTGTTAAAGGAAGACAGAGTGCTTGCAGTAAGTATTGTGAAAACACAAAATAATTAGTGTCATATCTTGAAACTTTAGTGATGGGTGCTGGATCCAGCTGTGATATGGCAGTAGAGACATTACAGAGACAGATGCATAAGCTCTGTGAATGCTGGCTGATTCCATTGGCTGATTCCAGTCCATTCCCTAGTAGAAGTTTAGTCTTTTGTATAATTAAGAAACTTGAATTCTATTTTGCTCTTTTTCTGCACAGTTGCTCCCCAGGTCATCTTTACAAAGAAGTCATCATCAGAAGGAACCCATCTCCATAATTGAAATCACACTGACCAAATAGTGAATGACTTCCAGTGGGAGAGTTTTCTTAGTATGGATATTGTGTCAGGTAGAAGAGCTGACTTTAAAAACCAGTGGTATTGCTCTAGCATGATATATAATTAATTAATTAGTTAAGATCTAAGCAACTAAACAAACAAAAAAGACCCAAAAAATATCCATTTTGGATATTTTCAGGGGATTTTCAGTGATGCTGAAAAAAGTACAAAGATATTACTCTGAAATTAAATAACGAAGAGTAAGATAAGATACATATGGCTCAGTGGTCATTTATGACTTGTCACAGATTAAAAGACAAGATCGTCTTACTTCTATAGTAAAATCATACTAATTGGATCTTTTTGGAAAAAGGTTTCCATTGGAAGCTAAAATTCTAGAACTAATCAGTTTAATTCTCTCCACCTCACCTGATCTTTAACACTTATATTCTTTACAATGGCACTGAGTAACCAGTTTACTCTGGAGAAGTGGAAGTGAGAGTTACAGGAAAGTCTGCCTTCCTCTTCCAGTGTTTATAACCATAAAGCTGATTCTGCACAACACATGAATCTGGAAATACTATTAAAATTAGTGAACGTATAAGAAGTGTTCACGACACCTATAGATTTACTTAATTAACCAGAATTGTTGACTAGAGAATTTTGATTAGTCAGAATGTTGTGGTCAGTTTACAGAAGTATAGTTATTCATAGTGCCAGACCGCAGAGAAGCAGTAAAAACAACAGGATGGATTCTTTACTGAAAACTAGGACACTGGAATATACGACTGGGTGTTAATCCGATATTTCTTTCTGGTATATGTACATAGTGCCTTTCAGGACACTACTTGTATTAAAACCATGAGAAAAACTTTCAGAATTAGTATTCCATTGGCACAGATTAATTGCTAGAGAAAAAGAAATTATATTTGGATGACACTTACTAATGCAATGAATTAGCATTGTGCTGTCTCGCTTTTTCCTTTAGTAAGCCAGAACCTCTGGCAGGAAAGAATAAGAAACTGAATGAAAGAGAATTTAAGTATCCCAAAAGATTTTAATGAATAGAGGGAGGATACAGTCTTTCTGATTGCCTATATACTTCTGGCCTGCAGTGATGTGCCAGCTCACTAAGGAATAGGGTGGAATAGCAAATAATGGGGAACTAGATACTAGGAATGTAGAAATTATTAATTATTTCTATTGCCAGAAGCTTTTCATGGACTCTCTTACAATATCATGCAGAGGAGTACATGTAACTGAGCGGCAAGGGCATGAAATAGAATGACCTAATTCCTTCTTTGGTTTACTTATTACCTGTATTCACACTTTTCTTTCTTACTTGATGTTTATCTCTCTGTTCTCCTTTCCTCTGTTCCTTCCCATCATCTTTGTTGTCTTTGGTCTACATATCGTAATGTACTACCAAATATATCTTCCAACATTCTACCATAAGCCTGCATGAAATGAGTTGCAATCAGTCACAAAGTGTTTCTAAGGATGATGAAGAGGATTATTGCCCTACCGATGTGTATATTAATTAATCAGAAATGTTGGGAACTGGCTTACCCCAGGACGGAAGGCTTTAGCACCTTATGGGCTTCATGCAACTTTTATACTTCTTAGCAGATGTTGTGTTTTTTTCTGAAGGGAGGAAAAAAAAATATAGGGAGTGAGAGTACAAGAATTAGATGACCTATGTTCAGCTGTACCCAAGTAAAGTGCAGTAAAAAGTGGACTTTTCTAAAGTGGGAGAGAGATTATTTTTCATTCGCCATCTCTTAAGGTCGTTTGTATTTAACTTAAAAACTGTTTGAGATATGGCTTTCAGACCATGGCTACTAGCTTGATATTCCTGTGTTAGAGAACAGATGCTAGGCAGCAGGGAAGTAGGCTCTGCAGGACCCTCTCTGCCAAAATCCATGGGAAAGGTAGTAACAGAGAAGATCTGCATGATGCACCGTAACATACTTTGTGCCATGTAAAGGGAAGAAAGGATCTTGAACTTGCTTGATGTCTGAGGAATAATATACTATACATACTGGAGAAAAAACAAACAAACAAACAAACAATCAATATGCTTATTTGGCATGTATAAGACAATCTAAAAGACTTGGATTTGAATAATCTAAATGGTGATGTTTGAAAAGAGATCACAGAAAAAGAAGTCATTTTTTTGGAAGACCAAAGGTAGTAGCTAAGGCACTGACACATATTTTACCTTTCTGTTAAATCTCTGTGTGTGTAATCTGGCTTCAAAACCCTGGAATGGGTTCCTGGACAGTTCTTTTAAGGCAAGGGCATGATAAAGGGAGAACAGTAGATTTTGCAAGTCTGAAAAACAATCTATTGCTTTTTTTTTTGACCTTTACATTCACCTTGCTGCTCTGTGAAAGCACATTTTTTCAGAAAAAAAGCAGAGACGAAATCTGTTCATATTCAAGTCCTGATTGTTCACTTCCGGTTCAGATTTTGTCCTAACAAAGGTTGTTGCATCATGGTACAAGAAACCAGGGGAGCTATAAAGATGTCATTTTTACTCTTTAGGACTCAAAGTCATGTTAGGGCAGAATACACAATGATAAATTACCAAAAAGAAAAAAAAAGGCTTTTGAAGCTACTATTTATACATGTTGTTCAATAAATGTTTCATGCAGACTTCACAAGTCGCCCTGGTGACATCCAGAACTTCCCCCTCATGTGTGTGTGAGACATTAGTTTACAGAGGTGAGGCTTTGAGAAGGGGAAAAGTTCATGCAGTGAGGGAACAAAACGTGTTCCACAACCATCAGACTGTGGTAGTAAAGAGAAATCCTTTCTCCTTAGGGCTGGTTATGTTAGACTGCTGTTACAGTCAATGGAGAGAAACAGGAACATTTAATGTTACTATTCATCTTAATTGAAGGGGTCATCTGCTGCAGAAGTACTCATCACTCTCCACTGACTCGATTGTCTACATATCTATAGAGACAGACATCTCTATAAATGTATTTGTAGTGTAATTACCTGTGGTGAAAGGAGACAAATACAAGTCCCTAAGGATACACAAATATTACAAAAATGCATTAAGAATAAGTGATAAGTATTGTGTTACTAGATCTACAAAACCAGGCATGAGGATTCTCAGACCGGGCACCCCACATTTGCAGACATTTTTAACTTTCTGTGCCTAAAGATCTCACCTGTTCCTGGGACTGGCTAATCTTGAAAGGTGGTTATAAAGTCTCTGAAGTTGTAAAATTCTGATCATCATCACAGAGAGATGAAGGAAAAAACATGTACACTAGCTTTGGATTAGGATGGGAGTATACACAAAAAACCGATTTGTAGGGCTATGTACTGAAGAATGTTTTGACGTTGTTCCTTAACTGAATACAAACAGCCAGAGCACAGAATCAAGTCTCCCATGATACCTGTCAGCAATATATTGTTTATAACCAAATTCAGAAGTCTAAATGTAGGAAAGCATTTCAACAGTCTAGACATTTATGTAGAACAGTATTGCAGAATCCCCAAGACATCCATATAGAGCTGCCATGTAGGACACAGGATCTACAGCCTCTTGGGATCAGGACAGGTACCTTAGGATATCTGAAGTGCACTGTGGACCTCACTTGAAGCATGTGAATTAATCTGTACAGAGGATGTTCAGTTCCTAAAAGATAGATATCCAGTGCCATTTGGGAGGTCTCCACAGTCCCTGAGACCTGCAGGCAGAGCAGACCATCATGGTGTTGTGTTTACACCAGCCCTGCCCTGTCCCAGTGTGGCAGCTACAGGCCAGGTGAGGATCCTCACACGCCTGAAGTGACACCACAGAGCCTGTCTGCAGACACCCGAGCCTTGCTCTGTGCAGCCAGGTGTGAGCTAACTGTCCATGCACGGAGACAGCAGACTTCCAGGTGTTACAGCTGGGATTAAAATAAGTGTTTAGTGTGATGTGGGATGGCCTCATGTATCCCTCCTGCTGATCGAGAGCCATGCATTCTTCCCAGGTCCTGTGTCTTATCTGTCAGTTTCATATCTATGCATAGGATAACAGCCCATGTGGCCCTAGGTTAAACACCTGAATTGCTCCCCAGTATTTAGACACCGCATTATTTGTCTGCACCTTCATGCTGAGCTCCATCTCGTTCTGCCCCAGCCCTGACAGCAAGGAGGAGGTCAGGGGAATTTGGGGTGGAAGAGGATGGTGAGGGGCTGTGAGGTGACCATAGGTCCAGGTTAAGAGGCTGTCCTCACGCAGACCTGAGTGACAGCAGGCTCTCCAAGTTGTCTGTTTTCCCCATGGGCCTGGTAGCCCACTGCGTTTAACAAGGCTGAAAAGCAACTACCCTTTTTCCCTGGGCCTTCCATCAGCCCTGGCTCCCTGAAGTGATGTGGTGGCTGTGTCACAGCAGATGGCTGGTGGTGGTGGCCATGTCCCATGGAGTTGGTGGCATGGGTGACATGGCCACTCAGGGTGGGTATAGAAAAGGCAGTGTGGTGAGCTGGCCCAGACTGGAAATGAGCAGATGGATGAGCAAGGGCTGAGGTGAGAGAGCAGGGAGTGGAGGGCAGGGCTGCTGGGCCCAGGCAGGGAAGCAGAGAGATGGTGACTGCTCCAGAGAGCCAGAGGCTCTCACAGGTACAGAACCAGACCATGGAGCACTCCTGTCCTCAGACACACAGCCAGAGATATTTGCTTCCTTCAATAAGGACACTGACATAAAGAAATTAAGAGTCTGGCAGAGCCTTGGGCAAGGATTGCCCATGGTGAGCTGGAGCAGCTTCTCCTTAGTTTGTTATGCCGCCTCTTGCAGCCGCAGGCCCAGACAGGGACAGGACCAGGCCATGGTGCATTCCCATCCTCAGCCACACAGCCAGACTTTCCCTGTCTTCTACAAGGACTCTGACACACAGTTAAAGAACCATCTCCTGGGGACAGTGGGATGAGACAGGGGCAGAGGTCAGCCTGTAGTACCACAGGCTCCATGCACACCTCAGGACGAGGTCATTTGTTGTCACGTGCACAGCTGGGACGTTCTGTGCTCTGTCTCTGGGAATTTTCATCTGAGGCCATCAAAGAAAAACATCTCACTGTCTTACCTGTTTCCTCTTAGAAAGCATCCATTATCCATGAAATTCCCTATAGATTCACATAAAGATGCATATTTCAGCTACTCTTGATTTTATTGATTGAAATATTACCATATATTGCTGAAGACTTTTTCCAATAATTTTTGATTCCTGAGTAGTGGAATATAATTTCCTGTCTTTCTAGGATTCGTTTTGTTATTATTTGAATCAATGAGATTGCTAATCAGATTCTATGGTGCAAGTAATGTACAGAATTAGAATATTGTCTAGATGAGCTTAGAGCTCTAAACTCATTGGCAGTTTAAGATCTAGGGCGTTGTTTCCAATCCTCCTGCTTAGATTTTTTGAGACAGACTCCTCCCAGAAATGTCAATGTATATAAAGAAGAGCATAAAAGTCATGTTTTGCAAAGCAACAAATTGTTCTGTTACTCAGAAAGTGTTAGGAAAATATACTGATTTAACACAGGAAGGGTATTATAAAGATTGTCATGATAAATATTAGTCATGATGCAAGACATATTATTTGGAGGTTAGACTGGACTACGTTGAATGGAAAGCTGCCTTGACCCAGTCTGTCACCCAAGGACAGAAAGAGTGCAGAGGAGAGAGTTTTGAATTCACTTTGAAACAAAGTCCTTCCTCAAAGTGGAAATCTGATTCAAATCCCATACACTTCAAGGTTAAGGTACCTCTCATGAGCGATGACTTACTGACCTGTGATGCATAAGGTACCCAAACCGCTCAAATAATATTTTGACTCAACTCAATTACATTTTAAAAACCATGAAATCACATCACTTAATCACATTAGGAATGCCTGATCACTCATTTTCAATTATCCTGCATGGTCTGAAAAGCTGATGTCTTGTATTTCTGTGGTACCAAGCTGGAGTTTCTCAGTCCTTTTGTGACATCTGGACATATTTTCCTTTACTGCTGATCAAGGTTTTCATAATTTACTATTGTACTAAATGCCTCAATAGATGTGCAGGTCTTCTTCACAGGCCACTCAGTGTTTGTGAGTCAAATGATAAAGTCTGATGTATAGGGATTTTTGCAAAACATTTCAGTGGACCACATCTTTTATGAGCTAGCATAGTACAAATACTCATTTTTGTGGGTTTTGCTACAGACTGTGAATGTATTGCATTATGCATCTGTTAAAAATATTTGTAAATAAGATCAGAATGGACTGAGCAGTCATTAGAGGGAGACTCAGCTCATCTCTTTTTTGGTATGTACAATGCAGTTTTCTCACTTTCTGAAGTAAGCTTCCTTTTTAGTCAGTGGAAAGAAATAGGTGCTTTTATGGATCATTCATTTGACCTGCTACAGACTTTGATTTAGGATGAAATGAAACATGTCTTAGAAGAGCTTTTTTTTCCTCTACTGACTAGGAGGTGAGTCTTGGGCATTACTCAGGTATAAACATGGAAGAGTGAAATTTGCTAAAATTAATTCCATCCTAGCAGACTGTGAGCGATGTAAGGGACCCTATGTCACACCTGCTTTTGCCATCTGTAGCTATTCTGTCTGTGTTTCTCTTATAGTTTAGATTACAACTTTTACTAGTTTATGTTGAACTAGAGCTGATCTTAATGAGAAATATTGACCAATGAAAACACTTAACTCCATCAAAAGAAATGTCTGTCTCAAAATTTGCTATGATCTCCCTGCATATGCAGTTTCAAAAAGTGATGAAAATACCTGCTCCAGTGTGGTTTCTCCACAGGCTGCAGCCTGGATAACTAACTGCCCCACCATAATCCTCCATGGCCTGGAGGGGAATCTCTGCTCTGGCACCTGGACCACCTCCTCCATCCCCTTCTCCTCTGACTATGCTCATCATACAGTTATTTCTCACACTTTTTCTCCTCACACCACCATGCGGTGTTTTGCCCTTTCTTGAACAAGTTTTCAAGAGGTGCCACCATCTTGGCTGCTGGGCTGGGCCGTGCCCTGTGGTGGGACTGTTGGAGCTATCTGTGCCCAGCTCAGGGCAGCCCTGGACTCTCCCCACAGCAGCCCCTGAGCCTCCCGCTGAAAACACTTTGTTTTGTAAACCAAATACATTACTTAATTGTTGGTCTCTTCCTCCCCCCTCCCCGCACCAGGGAAGGTTCAGGTTAGATATTAGGAAGAATTTCTATACTGAAAGGATTGTCAGCCATTGGAACAGGTGATTGAGTGATTGGAACAGGTGATTGAGTCCCTGTCCCTGGAAGTGTTTAAGAGATGACTAGATCTTGCATTGGGGGACGTAGTTTAGCAGGTTGATAGGGCTGAGATAAAGGCTGGACTCCATGTTCTTCAAGGTCTCTTCCAGCTGAAACTATTCTATGATTCTATGATTCTATAGGATGTAGCTTGGGGAAACAGAGGAAATCTACTCATTTACTTGGTCCTCACTGGTGCTCACTGGAACAGATGGTGTCTCAAGTGGGAGAAGGTTTTCTCTGAGAGCATGATTAGGGAGTTCATGCTCAGTCAGCACATACTGAAGGTGCCCTAGAAAACCATTTTCCCTCTTCAGGCAATATGGCAGTGATGGAAAGCTTGCACAGGGGAAAAATGTTAAGTGTGGGCTGGACCTCAGACATGATAGGAAGAAAGACGTATTCCCTGCATGTCTGGAAGAGGACCGCCTGTGTCGGCTGTTGCAAGTGAGGAAGCTGCTGAACTGAGAGAAGCCTGGAGGAAGGATGTTACTGATGGGAGGTAAGGGTTGTTTATATCCCCTCTGTTCTTGTACTACTTTATCTAGTTACTCTGAATTTTAGTACTGTAAAAGACATGCTGTCAGGCTTTTAAGGCCTGAAGCATTTACAGAAAGGTAAGGGAGTGCTCTGTCTCAAAGCTTTGGTGGTGATGATGTAGTTCCTCCTGGCCATATTTATGTGTGCAGGTGTTAGTTAATAGAGATCGTCATAGCGGGTTTATCCAGAACAGGACATCAAGTCAGGATGGAGCAAAATTCTTGCTTTCAGGTGCTCACAGCTGTGTAATGCACCCCTAGTAATTCTCGAGTTACTGACATGACAATCTAAAATTAGGGATCTCCTTGGTATGTTTTAAGTGTCACTCCTGAATTAGTTTAGCTTTTAAAGAGACGGCAAAGACTCAGTACTGTGGTGTCCTGGTAGAAATTAGATACCAGTCATTTTGTGTGCCCAGAAGTACAAGATTCAATTTAGGATTTGTTGATCTAGACAAGTACAGGTGGTGTCAAATGTCCCATACCTTAATGTGACACAGCTGAAGTTCTTGCACCACATTCTTTACATGGTTCTAGGCATCCAGCAAATGGTCCACAGCCAGGCAAGACTTGACTTGTCTGTGAGCTTTCTCCCAGGCTGAGGAAGCAGCATGACCGCAGCCAAGGATGGGCCTGTGACTTCCTCCCTCTCCTGCACTTGCAGCACAAAAGATGTTGCTGGTGGTAGCTCTTGCTGAAGAAACCAATGAGGTTTAGTCCCCTCCAGCACACATCTGCTTCTCAAAAACATGACCTAATCTCAAATAGTTTTGCCTCGTTCACCAAAGCATTTAAAATAACTTCTCAGTCTTAATCAGGATTTGTTTCAAAAGGCAGAGTTCTTCCTTTAGTAATGTTCAATTCTGTGTACAGTCAGTGTTTCAGCCCAGAACATCACACAAATGAGTGCACTTGGTGTCCACCACAGGAAAACATTTTTTCCATTTGAAGCAAACAAGTTTTCCATAATCACATCATGCTATTTCTCTTTAGTAAGCCTTTTTGTTTACTCCTAGCAAGAAAAGGAAGCTGGAGGAGTGCAAACAGTGCGTGTTGTTTCCAGGAAACACTGTTCTGTGCCTCTAAGAACCTATTCCAGACTAAGGGTGTCCAAGGCTTATATCCAATCTACAGCTGATGCGGACTGGCAGCAGGTTGTAAGAAGTCCATTGGGCTAAGGGCCTTTGCTTTTGCGGGCAGATGAGACAGAACTACAAGTTATAAAAATAGAATTGGAGTGGTTCTTTTTGTAGCCACCTGTCTGGTATAAGATTAAGAAAAATTTCTGCGTACATACTCACACTGGCTACTGAAATAATGTACAGACCTTGTGATACTGGAAGGAACATCACCTAGAGAGACTAGTGAAGATGCAGCTTGTGGGACATCTTCAACAGGAACATATTTACAGTGTCAGTTGGGCTGACTTATAAAAGTGAGAGAATTCATGGAAAAGCTAGTGGATCACTTTAAGGACAGTATTTCTCTTCACTGTGTTAAAAAGAAATGGTATCTGAGGCATGTGTTATGGAACAGTTCAAATATCCCCTTGATCTACAGCTTTGGGTAGACTAAGAATGGGTAAGATTTTTCAAAAGGTAATAGGAATATATTTTTAACTGAAATTATGTGAAATTTAGGCATCTTAGTTTCTTTTGGAAAATTCATTAATGCAGCTTTTTGCTTCTGCAAAACTTTTACTGTCATGAAATAATTTTATTCCTGTCATTCAAGAAAGAGGAAAGAGAAGGATGTCAGTTCTTGGGAGATCTACAGAAGGATTTTCTGCCCTATTTTTTTTCGTCATTAGAGTGAACATCAACACCATATGCATTTCAATTGCCAGCAGTATCTCTCAATACAAAGTGATAGTAGCTTACAGCAGTTGCCAGTCATGGGTGGCATAACAACCATGACACAGCTGTTCACTTAACTTGTACTGGAGCTGTGAAAATCAGGTTAACCACCTTCCTCTTCCTGCTGTTGGAAAGGCCTAAGACTTGTAATGCTTCCTGATTGGAGAAGTTACTGGCATTACTGTGCTCGTCTGCTTCTCCACATGCAAAGCAGATTTCTGTCTTTGACTCTGCCTCAGCCTTGTCTCTTGTCTCTCATTTTCCTACCCTTGCTACTCTGACCCTTGATTGGCTGTGATCTTTCCCCTTTGGGGAAAATGCCAGACAAGGTAGTTGCTGCCAAGAAGCTACGAGCCAATGCTGACAAAGAGAAGAAGCCTCAAGTTGTGCAGTGTGGCACATGCCTGAAGCCTTTAGGTGTTTGATTTTAGCAGAAACACTTAATCTCAAACATTTCTCAAGCAACGAGTTCCACAGAAGAGCCCTGATTCAGGCAACTGACTTGTAGTGCAGCAGTTGCCCAGTCTCAGAGGGCTACACAAACAAACCTCCAGGCTTTCAAGATGCAACATTCAGCATGATTTCTCCTTTCTCCAGACATGTTCCTGCAAAGAGAGAGCATAATTTCTGCTTTCTGGCTGGGAGTAAGGGCCAGGGTTTGTGTTTCCTTTACTTAGAGCTAATCTGTTCTTATCAAGGCAGAGTTAACACATCCCATACACAAGCATGTCACATATACACACACATGCACACGTACCACATTCAGACACAGTCAGACTAGATTTACTTACCAATTACCGTCTTTCAGGTGGATTAGGGCATTTGTCTAATAAACCTATGAAACCACAACATGATAGGAAGATGGGTTTTTAATAAATAAAATTTGTTATACCTGGAAATCTTTTTCATAATGAAACTGGAAACAATCCAAAGCGTGAAATATTAGGATATATTTACAATATAGCAATCTGAATCCATTCTTTTAAAAGTCAAGTTTAAGCTGTCTGACTGCCATTTAAGGTGTTTTTATAACTCACTGCTTGAGCTTTACATTGCAATAGAATTGAATTATAGGCTCAGACTTTCTCTGTGACCTATTTTATTCTTTAACACCCCAAATACATGTGTGTTTTGGATTGGGTTTTCCTGCCACCCCTAATTTATTATGACTTCATTTGATGCAGGGCTGATACAGTGATAAATTGATTATGTGCCTGTGATGATAGGGCATCCTTGTCTCTCTCCTGCTCTAAAACGATGATTCATAATTTTTCATTTAGGAAAAATATTGGAAAGATTTTAATAATGGGTGTCTGATACCATTAATATCAACAGGCTATATATTTCTGTTTCTTTGTTGCTGGCAGCTGTTTTTTTTAAATTATTATTTATCAGTACAAAAATACAACTTAATCTCTTCAAATATTTTTGGATGCTGGATGTCTCTAAATATTATTAGTAAGACACACATGATATGAATATCATGCTAATCAATCCAATACAATCAAGTATGGTAATACTATCTATCAGCTAAAATTAGTATATTATCTATTTATGGATATTTTAAAAATATAATCCCAAGAAACAGCCATCACTTGTATTCTTTTAATCTAGTGAAGTTAAAATAGAGGGCAGATGTGATAGCCTTAAATATGGAAAATATTGTACCAAAGAGGTTTAAAATAAATGGTTCACAGTGGACTTGGGCAGAAGAAAATGAATGGGCAGAAATGGTAGTATGAGAGATTTTCCAACCTTAATGTTGTTTAGGAAACTAAACATATTTTTAGTGGTATAGGAAGTTGAGCGCTGAAAGAGATTGCTAGGGAAAGCTGTGAAATCTTCATTTATTTTTTAAAAAAAAAACCACACAGGGTAAATAAGCATTAGTTAGAAGTGATTTAGGCAGAAGCAATTGTGCCCACGGACATGACCTCACTTGAGGAGTTATGTCATTATACGAATCTTTATGATTGTTCCTAGTGATAGTTTTCTCAGTATAGTTGCGTTAATGAGTATTAATGGTGCCTTTGCTGTGGAGGATCTCTACAGAAGTCTCTGACAGAATTTCTGGTTATTTCATAAACACTTTGGAAAGGGAGCGCTGCAATTTGCACAAGAGACTATTTGGAACCTTTTGGCCAAAATATTTGAAAAGCTTATGCTCTTTTGTACATGTTTCTAAAAGCTGTACTCATTCTCTGTCTTTCTGTAAGAATTTCAGTGATGAGGCTCATCAAGCACATCAAAAGCACATTAGGTGTGATCAGAAGCTTGTTGATGACAGTACAATTTTTTCTTATACTTAATACGCTTTATATCAGTTTGTTTGTGTGCTGTTCACATAATGACTCCTATTTTCTTACTAGAAATATATACTCAGTATGACAAATAGTGCTTTTACCTTGGTTAAAGGAAGCTTCTTCCAATTCCACAGTCAGATTCATGCATCCAGTGCCACGTTCCTGAGCTGTGTTTAGAAAAGCTGTGATAAATCTCTTGAGTCACATCTCTCTACTTTAGTGACTACAGGAGACTTTGATTATTTATGCCTGTTAAAAGATCATGATACATGTTATGAAAAGACAGACTGCGTTATCAAAATGCTGTTAACCACACAAAAACGTTGAAAACCCTTATCTTGTTTGTTTAAATACATCTCAGACTGAATGTAATGATGCTGTTTTTACCCAGACATATTTCAGAGTGTATTTGCCTCCACCCTGCATAAGCAAGTCTCTTAAAAGGCACAGAAAGGATTTTATAAACCTCACTGCGAATGAACCTATTAACATTTGTTATATTGAGACACTTAGAAGTCAAGATTAGGAGTTTGCAAACGTGCTTTTTTAAAACTTTGGTTTATATTTTTATGATTGCTACTTAATTGAACATTCATTCTCTTTTTTTCCCCCCTCTTTTTTCCCTTCCCTGTGCCTCCCTGCCTCTTTCTCCTCTTCTTATCTTTTTTTCCTGCAAGTATTTGCTAAATTTTATAAACTAGGAACACCTGATTTAACTAGATTATTAGGAAAAAGAAAAGTAAGAGTTAAGAATTACAGTGGGATGGAATACTAGTGCGCAGACATAACACCAGTGTAACCCAGTGGTGCTTTGGTAGGGTGCTTTGGTAGGAGGATTGGAGAACTATGAGAATAATTATCACTGAAGTAGGTAAAAACATAATGAATTTGAAAGTAGATGGTTCCAGACTCTGTCTAGCACGTTTAATCCTCCTTCTCAGTCCAGTACAGTTGCTGTTACCTCTTTAGGTTCCTTGTTGCTATCTTTTCTTTGAAAAGCAGGAAAATTTGACAAAGGTACATACTTCTTATTAGCAATCTTGTTCAAATCCACATTTGTCTCATACATCCTTGTGATAGTGAGAGGGTGAGTGATGATGCTTTGAAACTTCGCTGGCTGTTCTTCAGCAAAATCCAGGGGTGTTTGCAGGAGGTGCAAACAAATTGGAGGAGCTAAGCAGGTGATGACCAGATGTTACTCATGTTTTCAAAATAAAGAGTGATAAGTAGGTACCTTCAGAGAAGAATCAGTATCAGTGATGTGGGGAGACCTTATAGCAGTCTTCAGTACCTGAAGGGAGCCTACAGGAAGGCTGGTGTGGAACCATTCACATGGGTTTGTAACGACAGGACGAAGGGCAATGGTTTTAAACTGGAGCAGGGTAGATTTGGATTAGATGTCAGAAAAAAGCTCTTTACAATGTGGATGGTAAAACACTGGCACATGTTGCTCAGAGAGCTGGTGGAGGCTGGGTCCCTGGAGACATTCAAGGTCAGCCTTGTTGGGGCTCTAAGCAACCTGATCTAGTTAAAGAAGTCCCTGCTCACTATAGGGGAGTTGGACTAGATAACTTTTAAAGAATCCTCTAAAAGATCTTAAGTCATCTTCCAGCCCAACACATTCTATGATTCTATGATTCAATTCTATTAACTAGAAGCTGTGAGTGAAAGCCAGGTTTGCTTAAAGGTTTGTCTTTCAGACTAAAAAAGTGCTAAATGGCTGAAGCAAACTGCCATGAGAAGTGGTGAATTCTTCATATTTTTTGAGTATTAAGAGTCCAGATGCTTTCTTGATAGGTGTTTTTTCGGGTAACTAATTGGAAAAAGAATTATAGGAAACATTATAGAGGATGTTGGATTAAGTGCTTATATAGTTTGTTCTGGCTTTAACTCCATTCACATGTAATTGCTGATCATTTACTGCATGCCTCTCAAGTCTACTTGTCATATGCCTCTGATAAGCACCCAATGACTTTTTGTAAACTGGAGTATTTTCTGTATTGTGCCAATATATCAAATACAGACCTAGCGTCTTCTGCAACATTCCCAACAGGTGAAGTGGGTGAGTAAACAGAGATGTCTGGGCTTGAAGCAGTTGTGGGTCTCCTTTAGTCCAGTTGCTGGAATCACAGAAACACTGCTTTGGGCATTTGAAACCATCTGAAATGTAATATAAGGGTTAGAATGTCTTTCTTCATGGGAAACAGGGAAGAAAGTATCAATGTCTGTTTTCAGTAGAAGCTACTTTGCAGTTACGACTATATTCTTAATTTGAAATTATCTTAACTGCAGTCTGAACATAGTGCATATAGATTTGTGTTTGACAAACAATTGGTACTGTTCATTATGCCATCCATTTATGGAATTGTACTGTAAACTGTTACCAGCTCACCACATCTGTCTTTGTTCTAGACGGATTACTCGTAGATTTGGTTTTTGATTTGTTGTTGGGTTTTTTTGTTCGTTGGTTTTGGTTGGTTGGTTGGTTGGTTGATTGTGATTTTTTTCCCTGTATATATCCCACTTTTCAAGGTTTTTTTGTATTCTTTTCCTAAATTTTTTGGTAGTGTTTGAAGTCTAGGAGCAAAAAGCATCTTTGAACCATTGCTTGGTGAGGAGGAGATAGTAAAATAATTTATCATTATTGCAGTCATACTGAAGGTAAAGTCTTCCAACAGTAATGCCATCTAGATTGAAATACACAAATAATCCTTTGCTACTTGTCAGAACTGTATCCAGCTTCTAAATACTGGGAAGGCTGTAGCTCATTGTGTAGTAGAGTGTGTGTCAAACAAAGTGCCCATTCAGTTTGACAAAATTAGCTGCAGCCTTTCCTTACTCATAACTGAGAGACAATGACAGGACAGATGCTTTCTACCTCACTGTTTACTGCCACGGCCATAGGCAAAGTGCACACAGGGGTTTTGAACTCATGCTTTTTTGTCTTTATTCTGCAACATAATGATACTTATTTTGCTTCTGCATAAATCAAGCTGTGCCATAAAATTACAGAGAGTTTTGAGAAGTTAAACATTCTATCACTTCTGATGAGTGCTTGCAATTACCTGCACTAAGGTAGTTTGGGAACTTAGACTATGTCATGGGTTTGAGTCTGGAGAGTTTTTTTGATAGTGGGGGGAGGGCTTGGAGGTGCCTCCTTGTGCAACTTCTAGAATCTCCCCCAGTTTCAGGTAAAAGTTGGACCCGTCTCTGGCCAGGGCCAGGCCAATCTTCGATCAGTGTATTAGGAGGAGAAACCTGTTGGACCAGACTCTTTTGGTCCCTTTGTCTCTTCGTCCTGTCTTTTGTGTTGGGGGAGTTTTTCTTTGTGGAGCAGGGAGTAGGGTGAGAGGAGACAAAAAACACGTGGTCAGTGAGGAAAGGGAGGGAGAAAGGCACCAGAGCAGAGCATTTCCCCAGAGTCCTGTGGTGAGTGAGGTGGCAGAGAGATAATTGCTTGCCAGCTGAGGAGATCAATGGTGGCAAAACATCCAGGATGCAGTGGTACATGGAGGACCCCAAGCCAAGGGGGGAAAGACACCACACAGGAGTGCAGGATGTGCCTGAATTGACCCACAACCCCAAGGAGGATCCTATGCTGGCAGGAAGGACTCACATGGAGGGAAAGGATTGCCTCCTGTGAGATGTGGCAGCAGGCTGAGACTCGGATTAGAAAGTCTGAGCACGACCTTCACCACCTAAGTCTACTGGGTGTCACCTGGTGACCTGAGCTTTTCTGATTCTGGCAAAGTGGGGCTCCCTCTGTCCGTGCCTATTGCACACAGCAGATGACTCTTACAAAGTGCCATTTTGATGGATCTCTACTATAAACATTTGCTTCTCTGCCCCATCTTTGACCTTATGATACTGTGCATGTTTAAGACTATAATCATGTCAAAAGACTGATGTCATTGTAGGGCAAAACAGTGGAAAGAATGGGGTCAGACTGCATGCTTTTATTCTAGTATAAATATCTGAAATAACAACACAGGCACTCCCAAGTCTTAACAACATATTTCTGTTTGTGTATGTGTTTCCTTTTCTTCTGAATAAAACATGCTCTGTTCCCAAATTCCCACTTTTGTCATGGGAGTGTTAGAATTGGAGGACCTATGTGTTAACCTCTTGAAAAATCAGTGAACCTCTAACACAGATTTTAACAGCTCATTAGTTTAAAAGGAAGTATTGCTGGAAAGATGGGACATAAACATGATTCATATTCAAAAATAATGTATTGCTCTGAGTTCACTTGTTAACTCCCTCTGGCTAAAAGGGCAAAGTGCAGCCAGTAAAAGCCAGAGATGAGGAAAATACAGACAAATGCTTCTGACCTGAGTGATATGCAGGCAAACTCTCATTACCAAAGGAGGCCAGATTGTTCTACAGGTGTGAGTGGGTGCACCTCCATGGGATTAAGTGGAGCTACTCAGATTTACAGCAGCCAAAAGTCTTATCCAAAATGTTTTAACATTTTCATACCTAGTTGGGAGAATAGAAATCTACTGTCCATCATTTAGTTGTATTGAACATTTGAACCATTCACATTTTCTGTTGTCTCCAGCTCACATTACTGTCCCAAAGGAAAGAAAAAAAACAAACTTGAAAGTAACAAAACCAATGAGCTCTAGTTTAAAAATGAAAAGTTGGAGGTGAGTTTTAATTTGAACTGCTTTCTCTGGCTGTTTCTTCTGTGACCAGATCATGCCCTGCCTATATTTGACTCAAAAGTCCCTTGGGCAGAGGTATGGGTGTAGCTGCTTTGAGAACTATGTTTTCTGTAACCACAGACCATCCACCAAGAGCTGTTGCTAAACTCTTTGGTGTTGCTGTCTGCTGAGAGCTGGCTGAGTAATATGTTTACTTGTCTAATGCATTTTTCTATCTCCTTTAATAATTCTGTCACTATTTGACTCCAGAACCTGTGCAGTAGTGTTTGCTCTGGCACTTTGGAGGAGGTATTCTTACATTCAGCACCTCTTTAGACATTTTGAGGCAACTCGGGAAAGAATAAGGATATCCTGCAGGGCTCACCTTAAGCGCCTCTGAAATGCAAATAGGCTCGTGTTGTCACTATACTAGCAAGATGTACTTAACAACATTCCTGTCTTGCAGGTACTCACTGGCATTAATTTCATTTCAGTAGTAATTCATTCAAGTGTAATTAGCTTCATTTTTGACTAATCAGTATGGTTCAGCTTAGAAATTACTGATTTGGGGGTTTATTTGCATTTGGACCAGTGGCCTTGGTTAAATTGTTCTTCCCCAATTTCTAGCACAGTTTTAGCTTTGCTAAAATTGGTAAGTGTCTTAAAATTAAGTAATTCTGCCCAGCCAATAATGGCACATCACGATGAAAGGTCAACAGCTTTCTATATCTCCCAGTGAAGCTACATATATGTACATATCCTTTTCAATAGCTGAGACATTATGCTTTTGTCTTGTGACTATTTTATTTACATTGAAAGAATTCATAGAATCATAGAATGGCCTAGGCTGGAAGGGACCTTAGAGATCATTTTAATCCATCCTCCCTGCTGCCAGGGATGCCACCTCTCGACTAGATCCACTAAAAAAAAAAATTCTGATTGACAGTACTACCCTTTGATATGCTTAAGTTGTCTGTTTTCTTTTTTCCTTTCCACTGATCTTCCACTGCAAATTTCAAGTATCCTATCTGTAGCTCAAGTCTCTTCCTCAAGGTGGATTACAAATGTAAACAATAAATTAGTGGTGAGTTAAGAACTTTTAATTGATCTCTAAAGACTGATATAATGGATGTGCTTGAGCCAGTTTCAAAACATGAAATACATTTAACTGATGTAAAAAGTCTTCCTGAATTCCTAGCCAGTCTGAAATAATATTTTTTTCCTGTCCTGTTCATTTCATCAGGTCTTAAGGAACAGTAATGACAGAGGTGACAGCTAAATAACTGGTCCTTTAATAAAAAGAGGACATGGTAGGGAAAAACTTTCCTTGAGAAGCTGCAGTAGAATACAGGACAATACATGGAGAGGCAATTTCTTATATAGCTTACACATAAGTTAGTTGTTGAACCTCCTTTTCTAGTCAGTGGAGAGAAACAGGAGCTTCTGAGACTTAGCTTGTCTTGTCCTAAAGTAGACATCTAAAACAAATCAGATGAGCTGCACTCTAAAAATGCCATTTTCTATGTGTTTACAGGGAGTGACTGGAGTGACTACTTTCACAACAGACATCTACTGAGATGTCCCACTTCATGAGTCTTGATGTTACCTGTCTGAAGTTTTAGAGCAGTGGTTGTGATGCAGTGCAGGTGTTCTGTTCCAAATTTGTGGATGTGGCTTTAACATGAGTCTGCCTTGCACTGAACTGATGCCATGAGGTCTGATTTATGGCTGTGCCGGAGGTGAACCTGTGCCCCATGGTGGTACTGGAACCTCAGTGGTACTTCTTGATCATGTAGCTCAGGTAGGTGCCTGAAATTATATGGGATAAATCAACAGTCCAGGGTGTTCCATGCGTCTGTCTATCTCTACCAGTTTCATGTGGAATCGTAGAATCATGGAATGGTTTGGGTTGAAAGGACCTTAAAGATCATCTTGTTCCCTATCCCCCTGCCATGGCTAGGGACACCCTCCACTAGTGTAGGTTGCTCAAAGCTCCATCCAACTTGGTTTTGTGCTCTGATATGGAACAAAAAAATATTTGAGCTCATCATGTGCGCAAATCATGGTAAACCTATAAAGCATCGGGAGAGAACTGACTAGGTTTAACTTTTGTTAAATGAGAGGATAATGTAAAGCAATTATTTTTTTTAGTACCATTGCATAGTGATTTTTTATTAGTTACTATTATCAATTTAATACATGTACTGTGTTCATATTTGTTCCTGAAAAAATAGCCTGTTCTTGAAAGAGCTTAGTTACCTGTTTCCTTTCCTTTTTCCTTTTTTACTATTCTCTCCTCTGCTATCAATCCCCACAGACCACACACTTGTATTTTTTTCTCTTTTTTGACACACACCACACAAGAAAAAAACAACAAACAAACCCCCACATTAAATGCATATGTATTTTCAAGTCTACTGATTGTTGTCTGGAGACATAACAATTAAAGATGATTTCCAAATGGAATTTCCAAGTACATTAATGTAATTATGGTATTGTGCCTACATTTATTTCCAGACAGTGGTGTTCCCTTAAGAATGTGAGTTGTGTAGATAAAAAGAGCTTATAGCAGATATCTGAAATTATTTTTTTCTCTAAAAAGTTCAGACTTGGCTAAGGAAATGTAGTTCTAAACAGAGACACTGCTGCAGTTGATTCCTATGGTCTTAGCCTAGGAGATCAAGCTGACTGCACTGTGTAATTAATACGTTGCAATGAAAGCACTGGATGATATCACTTAGTAGGAGGAACTTGTGCTAATCATCGTTATCAATACTGAGTGCTTTTTCAGTTTCAGATTGTGGTTAACTGATTTGACATTAAATTCCCCTTTACTTTTGCCCTGCACTGCAGCTACAAGTTGTTTTGTGGCCAGAGATCAACAGAATATTGATCTACAAGTCCAGTCTGTCTACTTACCTTTTACATGCCTTTTTACTTACTACATGGCAGAGTAAATTACACCAATCTGCTACTGTAAGCTTCTATTTCAGTATAAATCTCTCCTTTTATCTTAAGCCCTCCATCATGGTTTTAAGAGAGAATTCTGCTCACACAGTTATTCCTGTCTGTTCAGATTCACCAGTTCTAGGATCCTTCATGGCAGATAGTATCTGCTTCAACAGGATCAGAATAATTTAGCAGCTTTGAAAATGCTACTGTCATTTATTCTAGGACTCAGCTGTCTTAGAAGGACCAGAAAAGGCCAAAGTAGTTTGCATTTATTGGCCAACTATCGCTTGTGTTAGTATTGACTTTTAATTTCACTGCAAAGATGAGAATGTAAACATTATTTTGGAAACTTCAGTCAGTAGAGATTGTTGAGGAAGTTTTTCCTGTTTTAGAAAAGAATAAACTAAATGTTAATACTGGAATTCCATTTTTATCAAAATAACTCTAATGCTTTAAAAGGCTGGAAATCATGAGCAGGAATAATGAAACGCTATAAATATCCTCAGAAGGGATAGGGAATAAAATCTGTCACCATATTTATATATATATATTTACCTAATTGAAATATACCACTTCAAAAACACAGGAACAAGGTGCTGGCATAAAAAGCTATTCCACAGTAGTCATCTCAGGAAAAACACAGCGTCTTCGTTTAAGTCAGAAAAATGATAGATCCAAGTATGAATCCAGAAAGATCCAGTATGTGTGTCTGGTGCTATGCCAAAAGGTTTGGGAAAACAGCCCTGCCTCTACTTAGAAGAGGAGAACTTGTGATGAGATGGATTATATCCATAGCAGACTTTTGCCAGTGACAGATGTCACCAGGCAGAATCAATATGATTCTCAGATTTGTGCACCCGTATTCTTTTGCAATTACTGCAACAAAGGCTGAGAAATAAAAGTGAGTACTCTGTTGAGGAGTCCAAAGTTGTTTTACAGAAATGATGGGCAAGTCCAGATTTGGTCACCAGGGAAGTCCAGATTTGGTTGCTAAGTAACCATACCACCCATCTAGAAAGAGAAGAGGGAAAACAAAGTTTCTGCTGTTCCGTGTATATAAGGTAGAGTGGAATGGAATGAAACACCAGTGTCCACTACTTTTAATAGAATTGTATCTGACTCGCACTTCCGAAATAATGAGTTTCAACCCCACTTGTTTGTGAAATATGATAGAATTAATGGTACGAATAGAACTTGGTTATTTAGAAGTATGTAAGTTAATATTGTCAGAAAGTTTAAAGTTTCTAAACTCTGAAGCATGGGATCTAATTTAAGAGTTTAACCAATCTTGGCATGTCAAAATGAGCTATGATATGGAAGATAACCCTCACTACTTTTTCAGCTTTTGCTAGGTATTCTCTTAGAATATACTGGTTCTCAGCAATTTTTGTATAAAAGTGTGATAGAGGGATGTTAGTTTTGCTTATTGGTGCTCAGAATGGGTATAAAGCACCTTAGCAAGTCCTTGCAGATGTTACCTCAACTGATTTGTATTAGAATTGTAAAGAATAGTTTTGTTGCTGATTTTGATTGCAGAGGGGATTAATAAAGCTTTTTCAATTAGCAGCACAGGTTAGAGATAAAAATTATGGATTTTATAATGTTTTTGAGGATCTGCATTTCCATGACTCTGCATGAACTTTGAAATCCCATTTGTTTTGAATGTATGTTTTCAGATAAATCAGTCAAAAATTCCACTGGAATTTTTTCCAGTGAAGTAGTCTGGAGTTAATACAAGAAAAGAGATAGTAAGCAAAAAAGATTTGACTGATGTTTGAATACAGTAATACGTTGAAGCTGGTTAAAGGTTTTAGAAATCTTGACCAATTATTATTTTGATTTCCTTTCTAGTGGTGATTGTGCCTTTAGGAAAAGGAACATTAAATAATTGCTCTGCCTCATTTAAATAGGTCAGACATCAGTTCTCCTTCCCCTCACCCTGCATCAAATTGTAGGTAGAAGAGAGAGGTCATATTCTCTGTTAAAAGAAGAAAAACTTTTAAGACTTTTAGTGCACTTTTGTAACAGACAATTTTAAAATATCCAGCATTGTCAAGCCTTATGATTTTTGTGTGTTACTGGAGTTTTTTAATCATCAGAAGATTTAATATTCTCTTTAGAGTCTGAGCTCTGGGAATCAGGGACTTACCTAGAGCCTTCAATAAAGTACAGTTGTACTTCATCTGTGCCAGTGACTCTGCTTCTGATGTCACTATGTGTATCCCAGGGTTGTTTTCATTTGATCTGTTTGTAACTCCTTCCCCCTTCATATCTAGTTTAAAGAACATTCTATGAGTCCTGCTAGCTCATGACCGAAGATCCTTTTTCCCCTTTGTGTCATTTGAACCCCATCTGGTTTTAGTAGACCGGGTGCCATGTAGATCTCCCCGTATTTAAAAACCTCAAAGCTAGACAGTTGGCACCACCGTTTTAGCCAAGTATTAATCTGCTTCACTTTG
>NW_009717496.1:0-4164 GCF_000703405.1 Apaloderma vittatum | reverse complement strand
GAGCAGCTGTGGACTCCCTCTGCAGAAAGGCCTTTCAGAGAGATCTGGATAGAGTAGAGAGCTGGGCAATCACCAGCCACAGGAAATTTAAGTAGAGCACGTGTCCAATTCTCCACCTGGGATGGGGAAATCCTGGTTATACCTATAAACTGGGGGATGAGAGGCTGGAGGGCAGGCCTACAGAAGGATATCTGAGGGGTTTGTGTGCCCTGGTATCCAAAAGGGCCAACTGTGTCCTGGGGCGCATCAAGCATAGCATGGTTAACCTGTTGAGGAGGTGATTGTCCCACTCTACTCTTCACCAGCGCGGCCCTACCTTGAGTCCTGTGTGCAGTTTTGTTGGCCTCAATATATGAAGGACATCAAACTATTGGAGCATGTCCAGGGGAGGGCAACCAAGATGGTGAGAAGTTTTGAAGGCAAGACTTACGAGATACAGCTGAGGTCATTGGTTTGTTCAGCCTAGAGGAGGCTGAGGGGTGACCTTGTTGCAGTCTGCAACTTCCTCAGGGTGGGTTGCAAAGGGGACATCCTCTCTCTGATGACCAGCAACAGGACAGGAGGAAATGGAATGAGCCTGTGTCAGGGTAAGTTCAGAGTGGATGTTAGGAAAAGGTTCTTCACTGAGAGGGTGGTCGGTCACAGGAATGGGGTCCCCAGGAAAGAGGTCATTGCACCAAGCCTGTCAGGATTCAAGGAGCATCTGGAGGATGCTCTTATAGTTTAGTTTTGGGTAGTCCTGTGAGGAGCAGGGAGTTGGACTTGGTAATCCTTACGGGTCCTTTCCAATTTGAGATAGTCTATGATTCTGCAAAATAAAAAAGGCAGAACAATAATTTCCCAAAACAGCAGTGAAGTTCTGATGTTCCCGTGAACCAGACCAGACATTTCTCCATGATCAGCACAGCTGCTCTGGCCATCCAGGGATGACTCTAGTATGTCCACTCTCTGCAGGTGGCACTCAACACGCTGCCAGATAATACAATTTCAAGGTTTGGTATTACTACAAGGTTTTAACTGTCTACAAATGCCACATTGCTATATAAAGCACCTTCTCTAAAAGATACACACCTTTTTCACCCCAAAGAGTTTAGGATCCCAATTCCACAGCTCAGTTCTGCAACTTTCACTCGTGCTAAGCTGTTTCATGCAGACCTCTAAAAATCCCAGGAAACTTCAGAAGGGAAACTTGCTATCACTGCTCACAATTAATTGTGCAGACAAAGTGTTTTCTGATTTAAGTGATTTAAGTGCATTTTATTCCTGGGGAAGAAGGAGGTGTTTTTCCTGCTCTCTCTACCTGGGCTGTTTTGTGCAGCCTCAGTCCACTCAGTGAGGGGCTGCCAGGCACAGACCACACTCTCCAGGTGTCTTGGAGGTGTTGAGGAGTCTTCCTCATGAGTCAGAGAAAGATGAGGTGGAAGGAGAGGCAGGTGCAGCAGGGCCAGGGTACTGCACAGGAGGGAGTCAGCACGGAGAGCGAGGGCTGCGTTGGAAGCTGAGGGGAGAGGCTGGAGTGCCAGCAGGACTCAGCAGACGGCCCTGTCTCACTGAAATTAAAAATGAATAATTGTTTTGGAGCACTCACATGACAGAAGACAGGTGTGTGTGGGGGGGTGTTAGAAATATAAATATGCATATACATATGCACATATAAATTTCCTTAAAAGAACATTAAAAGATTGCTTCGTCTAAAAAGTGATGTCTATTGTATCCATATAGTAGCCCTGCATAAAAATGAAATCCTCTCTCTTCTTTTGAAATCCTCTCTCTTTTGAGAAGAAAAAATGCCGAAGGGTGAGAAATAACACTGAAATGTGCATTTTGTTGCTTTCCTTCAAATTCCACTTCATAGGCTCAGGTGATTTTTTTGTGTCGACTTGCAGGTGCATCCATTTAAGTCATGCCACAAAAAATGCAGTCAACTGCATATGAATGATTGTGCTATCAGATACTCACAGATAAAATGTCATTTCAAATGGGTAACACAAGCAAAGAAACACTCAGACAGCATGTCAATGGGCATGATGTAAAAATCTGAACAGATATGTGAGGTGCAAGTGATATGCTGTGTCTCTAGTCATCATAACCGAATGTGCAGGAGAACACGCAGGTCCCCCGGGACACCGCACATAACCCAGTGTGGACACATACAACGGTGCATGTGAACCTCCAAGTGGACATTAAATGGAAAATACTCTGATTCTTTGGCGAGTACAGACATCTTGTCACTTTGATGTATTACGTTATCACCGTCATTTCTGCTAACACATTGGCTCTTTCTCTTTTCCAAAATCTCGGATATTTATCTTGAATTGCAAAGAGAAATAGAATCAGATAAACATTTAGAAGCACATAAATATTAAAACAAATACCCTGATGTGAAAACTGTCAGCTCTTTTTCTTCAAGATCAGGAAGGTATTTCTCACATGTTCTCATTTTCACTTCTCAATCTCTTCTTCAGAAATCTCTGCTTTATTGAGTAAATATTAATGTAAATGCTTTCACTCGATATTTTTTTCCTGTATCTTGACAGAAGTGGACAGTAGTGGACAGAAAGCTGCTGAGCAGCTCCCCCCATACAAAATTAGAAGTACAGAATAGAAGAACACTTCTACCTTTTGTCTGAGAAAATTTACTTTCTAGGTTAGTTTGCAAATATAAATGATTGTTGGATCATGATCAACCCCCTGCCCAAAGTAAGAAATTTGGAAAAAATTGTGGGTGAGAGGAAAGTATGTCAGTGGAAGTGTTCCCACTATGAGAACTCTTAATTGCTTGCGACCCTGCTGTGGAAGAAGGTATGGGAAAATTAATGCTCTGAGCAATATTCATCTTGCTGAGTGTTTTCCTTTCTGTCTTTACTTGTGGTTGATGTGACCTTTTTGGACTCCAACTGCTAGAGGAGATGTAGTGCAACATGCAGAGTACATTATTATTATCTTGAACATTCTCCAGCTCTCGTACCAAATGTTTAGACTGCTTGGTCAGGATTAAATGTCCTTTGCTTTTGTCTTATGAAGGTTTCTGCTCCAGATCACACACCTGGTATGTTACTGCAGTTTTCATTTAAAGAAGTGCAAAAGCAGTTTTCTTTGCTGAAATGCAGCACTGCAAGATAGGCTTTTATGACAACTATTAAAAAAAAAATTTCTCAGAAATCAAATAAAAGTGCAGCTTGGCAAATTCTGCTTTGGAAGAGCTGGCAAGTCCTCTGCAGTGATCCCCTTCCCCCCAGCCCCAGTCCCGTGCACCAGAGATGTGCTATGTGCCATGTATGGTGCAGGTGAGTTATCCACATTACACCAGAAAAAGAGGACTTGGTCACACACACTGCCCTTGCTTTCATGGTTTCCAGAAGGCCCCTAAACAGGGATTCATGGTGGCTCCAAACCTCTCCCTTTCCCCGATCAGAAAAGGATTCACTATGAAAAAAAGGAATAGGCAGAACAATTTGGGATGCCCCAGGGGTTTTCACATGTAGCTTCACCTACAGTCCTACTCTTGCAATTAGTCTTCTTGAGAAAAGGTATTAGTAGTATATTAGCCCAATGTATAGACTAAAATTATAGTGGATAAAACAATCCACACAGCAGTCCAGCAAAGTCCCCAGTGGCTGGAAAAGGGGAAACATAATCCTTATTTTCAAAAAGGGAAAGAAGGATGAACTGGGGAACTATACCCCAGTCAGTCTCCACGCCTAGTAAGGTTATGGAGCAGATCCTCCTGGAGCTACTGCTGAGGCAGAAGAATAATGAAGAGGTGATTGGGTACAGTCAACATGGCTTCACCAAGGGCAAATCATGCCTGACAAACCTGGTGGCCTTCTGTGAGAAGGTCACAACATCAATAGATAAGGGAAGAGCAACTGATGTCATTTACTTGGACCTGAGCAAAGCCTTTGACACTGTCCTGCATGACATCCTGTTCTCCAAGCTGGTAAAATATGGGTTTGATGGATGGACAATTCAGTGGATAAAGAACTGGCTTGACAGCTGCACCCAAAGAGGGCGAGCTGCCCCCAAAGATTGGCTGTCAATGGGTCCATGTCTGAGTGGAAGCCAGTGACAAGTGGAGTCCCTCAAGGATCACTACTGGGAGCAGTCTTGTTTAACATATTCATCAGCAACGGGGACAGTGGCATTGAGTGCACCCTCAGCCAG
>NW_009717495.1:0-23224 GCF_000703405.1 Apaloderma vittatum | reverse complement strand
TGTCTTCAGGAGAAACTTCCAAGAGCCCCAAAACCCCCAAAAGCATGGGGTTCATCAGAAAAGCAACTTTGCTGTCCATGTTACAGAGTCTATTTACTTAACAGTTCCTGGAAACATTCATGGGACTATAATCCCTTAATTTTTAAAAGGCATCAACCTTGAAATGCCACTTGTCATAAAAAAAAAGCATCAGTAGACACAGGCACAACCTTTCTTACCAACAAGCCACCCTTCCTATTTCAGTGGTTTCAGGGAAAGCAGCAGACAACCTAACCAGAGTGAGGGAATAGAGCAACTCGGCATCATCTGGCAGCTTCTCCTCCTTATACCTGTGTAACAAACCTAGTTATCTAAAGAACTTCGCAGTGGAGAAATGATTGCTTAGTTCATATGATTTTATTTCTCAGGGTTATTTTTTTTCAAACTTTTGGCAAAGTCATCACAGTCGGTTGATATCCCCTAAGAATCTCAATTCTTTGCATGTAATCATATTTCTGTGTTAAAAAATCTCCTGTACATATCTATAAATAAGTTAATACCTTCCATTTTATACTCCACTACCTATGTATAGTGGTAAATACGTAATTTCCATTTGCAGCATGTGATACATACAAAGATACAGAAAAAACCCCACACATGCATTATAAATTCAGTACGTCAGCATCGTTGTCCTTTAGGGAGGATTTCAGCGAGGAGCGTCAAGTCTGACTATCTGCCTGAAGAGACAGACGGGTGCTACGCCCCTATCATGGAAAGACAGAGACAGACGTATACTAGGCTTTGGGCAGGCCAGTTATCATAAGGTGACTTTAGGTGTCTGTGCACTGCAGGATTAGAGGACCAGCTACTTTCTGGGCTGTTGGACCTTCTGTTGCCACTTTCTGCCTTCCCTTTTGTGGGATTACAGCACACCTCACAGTAAAAAGGACTTGAACATCTCTCCCGTGAAGATAGACTGAGAGAACTGGGCCTGTTTAGTCTTGAAAAGAAAAGGCTGAGACAGGATCTCATTAATGTATATAAATACCTGAGGAGTGGGGGGGTCAAGAAGAAGGAGCCAGTCTCTTCACAGTGGTGCTCAGTGATAGGACAAGGAATAATGGGTGTAAGGTAGAACACAGGAAGTTCCGCATCAACATGAGGAGAAACTTCTTCCCTGTGAGGGTGCCGGAGCCCTGGCCCAGGCTGCCCAGAGAGGGTGTGGAGTCTCCTGCTCTGGAGAATTTCAAACCCGCCTGGACACATTCTTGTGTGGCCCATCCTGGGTGATCCTGCTCTGGCAGGGGTTTGGACTAGGTGATCTCTAGAGGTCCCTTCCAACCTTGAACACTCTGTGATTCCATGATTCTTGCCCTCTGAGAACACAACCCAGTGCAAAGGGTTTCACAAGGAGGGTGAAGGGACACGGGGTCTGTTCCTCTTCGGCCAGTTCCGAGCTTTTCTCTCAATTCAGTCCAACTTCACATAAAGAGTTAACATCCAGAGCACACAGCAATCAACTGCAACCTTGTTCACCTCGATCAAGTGCTATTTAAAACACAAAGCCACCTAAAATAAAGCCACTCTCATACCATCTACTCAGACCATCAATATTTAAGTTCTCTTGGCCTTTGTATAACTAACCCATCACCTTCCAAAAGACGAAACAACCAACCCCCTTGGATAATCAAGCCTGAACAACTGTTTGTGCAAGCAAAACAACTGGTTTGGCTTCCTCTTAGCTCAGAAGTCAGTGGGACAGACATCCAAGTGGGATACCTCAACCTTACATGCACTTGACTCCAGAAGAACTGGCTTCAAAAGGTTATTAAGATCAGGTATATAATATTGATAATATATATTTTGTTCATGCTTGTATATTTTTATCTTCAAGATTTTCTTTCTAAAAAGCAAGTTATTTGAGGAATTTTGAGGTGAGAGACAATTCCAGGGCATTCTGTTTCAATTCAAGCTTTCAGAGTTTTCTCCAGTTTTCTTCACTGGACCAAGGGCTGCAGTCCGGGTCTCTGGATCGATCACCTGAAATCTTTTGCTGAGCGGTTGCTCTGACAGGGGTCTGGTGGCAGAACAGCTCTGTTAGAGGGTAGCCACAGCCTGCACACTCTCCTAGGACAGAGAAATAGATTCAAACCTATTTTTCAAAGCAGGCAGAAGACAAATTTGAGCCCAGGCCTCCAATAACCCTTGTTGTGGACAAATAGGGAGAGAAAACATCAACTTCTGCTCGGTAACTTGCTGTGCAGAGCTGGACTAAGGACCCCTCTGAAGCTTCCTGCTCTTTTGGGTATTTTTTTTTTTTTTGAGGGTGGAAGACCAGCTCTTAATTGTGGTTGCCTGTTTCTCTCCATGCACTGGATAGGAAGAGCTTTGGTTTGGACCCGTAGGTTTTCCTACGTGCTGAGCACACGGCTACGTGGCGGGAGCCTGGGCTGGGGACGAGGGTGGGCGAGTGGCTGAGAGCAAGGAAGAGCATCATAGAATTATAGAATCATTTAGGTTGGAAAAGACCTTTAAGATCGAGTCCAACTGTTACCAAAGTCTACCAGGCCCACTTTTAAACCGTGTCCCTGGGCAGCACATCTAGCGATGGCTGGGCAACTGTTTCCTTCCCTGGGTCAGGGTCTACAAGACAGGCACTACAGCACTCAGCTCACATCCTCTCCAACAACATAGCTCAAAATTGCCTCCTACTAGACGAGGCGGGAGCAGGTCTACTTTATTAGGGTGCTGTCCCTTCTGTAACTAGAAGATTTTCATCTCCGTGTAGAACAAGGTCTCCTTTATCCTTCTTTAACTAGTGGGCTTGTTGTAGGAAAGTTATACTAGTGGAATGTCTTAATTCAGTCCAGGTTTGCTAGGTTTCTTTTCCACATTCGTCCAGATCAGATAAATTGCATGCTGTATTTACTTTCTTGAATACTTGCCTAAAGAGTCTATGCACTGAGGCTGTTTCTCATAACGTGCTGACTTTTGGAACTGACTCTTTATTTACAGGCTTTGGCAAAATGGTTAGATTTATTATTTATTAACCAGAAAACCAACAGCCCTTTCTTTTAGAAAAGTACAGAGTTGCACGAAGCATATTTTGCTACCGAAATTACAAGGTCTGTTCTGGATTTTTTTGTAATTTGTATTATCTACAGTTTGCTAGGTAGAGTCATTACAATTTTTGGAGATGGAAATCCTTTTCTTCACTTTCAAACTTCCCTAACATGTCATGAACCCATGTCACATCAAGACTTTTTGTAAAACTTCCTTTGAGATCATAGATTCTTTTGTGCCTTGTGAAGAGGCACTTCTTTATTGTGCTCTTTTTATTTTTATTCAATAAATCCACCTTTAATCTCACATGGGGTTTTTATAAGCCGAGTTATATTCATCCATATCTTCCTATTTAGTACGCCGGGTCAGTTAGCATTTTTCTTTGGTTTTAATTGTTTTGTCAACACAGCTTTTGCAAGAATACCACCTTACTTCTCCAGTACCTGGCAGC
Source organism: Apaloderma vittatum (assembly GCF_000703405.1). Classification (NCBI taxonomy): domain Eukaryota; kingdom Metazoa; phylum Chordata; class Aves; order Trogoniformes; family Trogonidae; genus Apaloderma; species Apaloderma vittatum. The sequence goes on along the minus strand of NW_009717495.1, from coordinate 19,731 downwards.
TTGTCCAAAATCTCATACTTCATCATCACAGGAGTGTAACTGCGAGACTTGCATTTTGAGGGCATCAGAAGTATTTACGCCAAATAACAACACTTTCAAATAACGCTTCGATATTATTTCAGCATATAAAGGCTTCGGAAAGCTATCCTGTTTCGAGTACAGTGGAAACCAAGTTAGCAGGAGCCCAAGATTCCCACATGTGGTGAGAATAGTCCCTGTGGGACTATTTTCTGCATTCCCTGTCAGAAGCTAGGTGCTTCTGAGCATGATGCTAATGAAGGCCTTTGGGGAATTCCCATTTTCTGACTTCTGGCCACCTGTTTTGTCCAGAGCTGTTCAAATTAGGTACCTCTTCTGGAGACACACAGACACGGGGAACAGGGGAGGCAATCCAACATTGCTCCAACATTATCCGTAGCTGATTCAGGCTTGAGCCTCTGCCCTCAGGCTGTAGTTGTATGCACCACTTGAGCAGGCAGAAGCTGTCAATGCCACCAGAAGAGGCAGCCCTGCCTTTCACTTATCAGCTGTTGCTGTCCCTGTGCTACCCCTCCCTTTGCTTGTGGCTAGGGAACTGATCTGAGTTAGAGCCAACTATTATTTGGGGCTGGGTTAGTCTTAGCTTTCATTTGTTCCTCATCTGCTTCACTGCAAGGCTGCACAGAAGTGGGTTGCTTTTTTCGTGGCAACACAAGGGAGGGGACAGTGTGCAGGCAGGTGTCACCAGCTCAAAGAATTCACAAACTCCAGCCTTTTCTTGGTAGTGCTTTGCAGGAGTTTGATTCATGAAGAAAGTTGATTTTTTGCTGTTTTCCCATGTTGCAATTGTTCCTCATCCATCTCTGCAGGACAAGTTATCTACACTACTTCCCATTCCTCTGGGCTTTTCTTACCACTCCTGCTTTCCAAGGTGGGACACGGGGACTTTGCTGAAGACGTGGCTGTCACAGCCGCCCACATCCCAGGCAGGAGAGTGGAGTCTGGCGGTCAAAGATAAAATTGCAACCAAGGAGATCTCCCACCGTTGAGATCTTGAGCGAGCACCTTTGGCCTCACAGCTTTTGCTCTGTCTGCTCAACTGCTCCACACAGGCTCCCTCTTGGCTGAGCCACAGCTGGACAACCCGCTCCACATGGTGCATTCCTGACGGCAGTCTCTGTGCTGTGGTGACCGTGGAAGGGGTCTGGACAGCTTAAGCCTTCTCTTGTTACCGTGGCTCTGGGCTGCGTTTGGTTCCTTGGAGTGCAGCTGCAGGTCCAAGACTCCCAGTGAAAGCTGATATAGTGGAAACCAGTTGGCATTGTCCCACTCTTCTGCATAAAATGTGTGTGGGGGTGATAGCATTTGCCCCCAAACTCAAGGGAAGAACCAGCTGCAGATGCAGTTGGGACAAACAACTACAGAAACAGCCGTTTCTCAGTTTTAACTCATACCTGTCCTTGGCAAGGTCCTATTTGCCTACTTCTCTTACTAAGGTTGGCCTTTCTCAGAACCTTCTCCCACCAAACCATTTCCTGCCACCAGTTCGTTACAGTTGATTTTGCTTTGATCTTGCCAGTCTTTGCCTCTTTAAAATAAAAACAATCTCTTCGAAACCAAGTGTCATCACACCCCACGGGTACCACCGCACGGACAAGGATTATACGTGTTAGAATAGTTGACTGTTAAGGTTGCAAGTGAGATAGGAGGGACCCTGAATAATATCACAAAGATGAGCAAATCTTTCTCCCTTCCTCTAGCAAACTTTCTTTTACATAAGTGGGGGTGCTACAATGTGGCTGTCACAGTGTTAGAAAACTACAAAGCTTGTGGAGTGGACAGTTGTGAGACAAATTGCTCCATATTTCTAGTAGAGGGTAGGGTCTGTTGCACCACAGTCCTTGCCCACAAAGAAAACCCCTCATCAGGTTTTCTGGTCCCTACGTGTCCCCAGGTTTAAGCACAAAGTGGCCGTGCATAAAGATTTTAGGATTCGTTTCTTGCAATGACAAGTCTTGCTATGCATCTTTTACAGAAGCGAAGAGACTCAATTCCACAATCTTCATTAGACAGGCATCCACATTCTGAGACTGAAGAGAAGAGCTGTTGAAAGCAGCATATACTCACAAAGTGTATTATTATCTATACAGGTGAACAGAAGGAAAACGATTCTCTAATTCCAGCTCTTTTTCTTTAATTTTGTGTAAAATACCTTCTTATAATCAGAACAAAGATATTTCACTTCTCAGATTTAAATTCTAAACTTAGAAGAACAGAAAATAGAGGCTTGTGCTCTGTTTTTGACAAACAGTTTAGCATTTCTATTTCAGAAAATGTATGATGCAAGTTGAGGTAGCTCTGCTGGGGTATAAACGCGTTCTTGTTTTGGTCCTCAATTCACTTTTCTGTCTGACTCATCAGGGAAGATCTTGTCTTTCTGGGAAAGAGACGGCAGTAAATCAGTTGGGAAACAGCAGACCTCTTCAGATCTCACATTCATCTGATTTTGCAGCGTGCCATTTCTAAGCTTGTAAGACAGATGGGAAACCTCTAGGAGCTTGGAAACTTCAGCAACTGTTGCACTGAGATTAGAGGGATCTTCATCAACTAGTCAACAACTTCATCAACATTGTATCAAATATTATGTCTCTCTGTATTCCAGGAAACACCACAGATAAATATTCAATCTCTCAGAGATAAAAGAAATCTTATTTTTGAGGTAAAAGGACAAAGACAAGAGCGTAATTAGATATTCCTTATTTACCCAGCTGGGCAGCACTCCTGAAATACACCAAAAAACCTGAGGAGCATTACAAAACATGCCTCCTGAAGATTACTTTCTGGATCTAAGGACTGCCAGAAGCCTCTGAGAGGGTGTCATGCTGCAGAACAAAGAGCCGAGCGTCGCATGCGGGTACTTGGCAGGTTCACATGCTGCTGATGGAAGCTACTGGTGTTACCTCAGCAGGGAGCTGTAGGAGCAGAGAAGGCTGCTAGGAGATGTGGGAGTCATGCAGGTCGGTCTTCTGCTTGAAGCTAAACTATTGCCTGACTATGTCAAGTCAGAGGCAACCTCAAAATGGAAGTGTTGTGGCAGACACCAAGAATAATCTCCTGATTATCAGCTCCTCAATCACAAACTGTAGCTTTTTTTCTTCCAGATGCAGTGGTCATAAACTTAACCCCACACACATCCTCAGTCCTACTCATCTACAGAAAAAAAACCAAACAAAAACCAAACCCCATGCAATATAACAGCAAGTGCACAAAGTTATATATCCAAGTCTTCTCAACTGTTGCTCAGAACCTCTTTCCACCCATTGCCAGTTTACAATCTACTGTATACTTAGAGAAACAAGGATTGCTACTGAAAACATGTGTACAGACTTAGGGACTGAATGCAATCAAGCTTTCCTAGCTAGGTTTCCTTAGTGGTGCCTATTTGGGCTGGGTGTGATTATAGCTGAAAAAAAACCCTGCCTGTTCTAGTACAAGGTCAGTACACAACTCACGGACTATGGATTTCACAGGAATGTTAATAAAGTCAGTGCCGAGAGTACCTCTTGCTTCTGCCAGCCACTGAGGCTGCCTGTTTAAAGAGCATCTCCTAGTACTTACCGACTGTATAACAACAACTCCAAACTGTTGCTTGTCCTGCTCACTCCCAGGCATCTGAAGAGTTTCTGACAACATGAAAATGAAATTAGCCTTCAGACAAAGGTAACTGCTCTCTACACTTAGTCCATGCCCTGGGCTAAGCTATAGCAGTTCTATCGCCTGACAATCCCTCCCCAGTTGAGAACTGGGATCAGGAAAAGGAGAGGAGACCCGCAGGTTGAAACAAGAACAGAATTAATGAAACAGCAAAACTGATATGAATACTAAGACCAACACACAGAATACAAAGTTACATGGGTTAATTCAGTATCCCGTACTCACAAACTGTTCTGCCGAGTAATTATTTCCCATTATTTTTGTTGAAGTAACAGTTTTGCTGAGGAAGATCTTATTAAACATGTGCTTCTGAATCATGTGGTATTGCACCTTAATGCCTCTGGGCCTGAAGAGGGCCTAATTTGTGCCTTTTCTGTAAGAAAAAATGAAATAAAGAAACCTAGAAGCAAAAACTCTCAAGTGAGGTTATCTGTCTGGAGACTTATTACTACGGAATTAATCAGCGATTAATTAATTCTCCAGTGATTCTGGAGATGGATTTTATTTTTTTTTAAATTGTTTAAATTATTAAGACTGTTACTGGTATATTTTCAGTACAGGCTCACTACTGTTCTCCCCAAACAGTTTCTGGCATAGTTCAGGAGTTGCTGTGGGCCCACGACCATTCCTGGTAAATCACTTGAACGTGGCCACCCAGTTTTGGATGATATTACGGACTAAATTTCACCGATATTTCTCCTACTTCACCCAATGACTTGTGTTTTATTAGAATACTAGTCTGCCATTCCTGGTAAAAACTTAAAACTTGATTTTAATAACAAGAGATGGACTATTCCTCACTTCTTTGGAGAATTTATTTCTCTTAATCATTTGAGCTTATTGTCTGTTTTGAAGTGCACAGCTTCAACTCTGAGTCACTGATTGCTATTTTATTTTTTCTGTTAGCCTACAGTCATTCAGTACTTCCTTCTTCAGAAGGTACTTACACACTGTAATCAAACCTGATTTTTAGAACAGTTTGTGGTTTTTCAGGTCTCTGCTCATCAGGCATTTTCATCAGCTCTGTAATAGATACTGCTGCTTTCTTCTGTCACAAAACCCATTTTCAACGTCCTTTTACATGAGGGTAGCTAATGCCGCTGCACAGATTTCAAGCATGGTCTTAGTTCCCAACTCACTCTTACCTACTGTTTCTCTCTGCATTATTTTCCAAGCCGTGCCGTTTCCTAGTGTCGCACGTAGAGGCTTTGTTGAGCTAATGTCTCCTGCAATCCCTCCTGGAGTCAGAGCCTCAGTTCCTTGTGCAATCATATGTTGGGCTACAAGTGGTTTGAAAAGGTCCAGGTCATCCCAGAATGACTTGGATCACTCCATACAAGCACCCCGTCCATTTGAGCAACTCTGATCAGGCACGTCTGTGCTGTCCACAAATGTTACGGGAAGTTATATTTTACAGCCCTGAAACAATTTTACTCTCTACATCTAATAATGACCACAAATATAATAAAGAAGTCAGACTAACAAAGCCCCACAAAATTATCTGTCAGCAGCAATTCATTGACCTTTATCTCCTTTCTTATTTATTTCATTTTTATTCTACTGTTGGGTTGCTCTCTCTTAATCCATTTTCCGTTTATGAAACATTTCTTTGAATATCATCCGTTTTATTTTTTCTTTAATGTGATTTTTTTTTTTCACAGAAAATAATATTATTGAGCCTATATTTAAGGAGTTGCTATGAATCAGACGCTTAGTGATGACATTCTGGCTTCAGCACCATATTCTTTGAGTTAAACTTCTGAGTATGGAGTGATTTTTCATGACTCGAAAAGGCTAAAGCGAACGTCCTGAGCCAGTTACACCGTAAACTACAAGGGGACAATGTCAAAATGCAGCTATCTGGCAATGCAAATAGCATTTGAAAATGTAGCTAGTACTGTGGAGAAGCTTTTGCCCAGCTAATTCTCAACAAGGTCTTCTATAAAGTATCCACCTAGTTCTAAAAAGCAATGCATTAGGAAAAAGAAAAAACCAACAATTTAACCTAAGCAGCGGTTGATCAACGTGATTGGTTGTAAATCCAGAGTAAAGTCCGATTGTAAATCTGGAGTAAAGTAGAACTTTTATATTCATCTGCTCTACCAATCACAGAGCACAGCCTCTCCACAAAGTTCAAGGTTCTCAGGTTTCTTAGGCCAAAGACACACACATAGTTCATAGATTCAAAGTAAACAATTAGCACAGTTTCTTAAAAATGGCCAGTTGGTCAACTATTTGCTTCTCAGCAGGCCTGCTAGCCATCGAGAAGTTTCTACTGTAATACTGCTGGCTCTGTACAACACACAAAATTCACTTCTAACTATTTACAATAGACTTTCCTCTTTACACTTTAGCTGTTATATAGGCTCTTGAAATATTTGCTTGGAGTAATAAGTATTTAGAAGTATGCAGTTCCTTGCTGTTCAAGTTCCCAGTCTTGAATTCAGGAATGAACTTGAAGTGCTAAAAGCCATTTGCTTTTCCTTTTGAGCAGTAAATACCTTTGGCTATCTCCTGTGCAAGCAGCAGACTCCAATGGAAGCTACAGGAGTTCAAAACCTACGTTGTGCACATCACCCTTCTTGTCAACCTTGGCCATGCAGGGTATGGAAAAGGAGATCTTTCCTTAACTGCATAGGAGGCTGTCACTGCAACAGATCCATATCATAGTCTGTCAAGCAGAATGCAATTTGTCAGTTCCTGTGTAGCAAACTATGATGATATCTGTTAAAAACCATGTTTGCAAGCAGTCAGCTGGTGAGTGCGTTGTGCACTGGCCCATCTGTTACCGCAGTAAGTGGGTCAGCCAGTTCAGAAAAAGCAGTTTTGCCCATGTAGTGGCAGAAGCAACGACCTCATACGAAGAAAGTCTGCATCGGACCAGGGATTCTAACAGTGGGATAGGGGAAAGAAAATATTCCTGCAGAACCAACTGGAAACAGCAGACCCTCACTAGGCACATATTCAACTGAGGCTCTGGAGCAGGTCTACCTGCACCTCAGAAATGATGCCGAGGGAAAACGAAAAAGAGTGTGAAAGTCGTAGTTTCAGAGTGGACTGCAACCTGCCTAAGGAGAAGGTCACCAGGACAAGCTGTCCTCCTGTCCAGCACTACAGATCACCAGCTTCAGCACCCTTCTGCTCACACCAGGTACTGCCCACTGGGCAAAAACGATACTGGGAAAATACTGGTGTATTTTAAATTTTCAGGCTGGCAATTTTAATTTGGCATTTCCTTTTTAATAACAGAGTTGATTGCTGATTTAAAAATGATCAGGCTTTTGGTTACAAAAATTACAAAGTTTTAACTCCTATTTTATCTGTTCATGACAGAAGTATTCACTTCTATCTTTTCTCTCTGTCTCTCAGGGCAATTATCTATTAAATAACTTTGCTAGGATTATAACTCTATCTCTAGCAATTTTAAAAGCTAGAGTACTTGCCTTTTATATAGTTAAGCTCTAATCTGAACAAGAAATAATTGTTACAAAAAGCTTATGTTACCTCATGAGAGTGGGTTTTGGGTTTTTTTTTCAGTCTTTAACCCTCGAACCTTTTAAATTTATCTTCTGAGCCCAACTCCACTGCTACGTATACAGAAAGAGTTTCTGAGAGTTCAGGTGTCCATGGTGCCTTGGCCACCTCTGCAGTACACAGTCAAGTAAGAGGTTTTTGTAGTGAAACTCAACAGCTTCTCACTGACGCAGATATGTGGAAAACATGTAAAACAAACTGAGAAACTAAGACAAACTTCCCCTCAAATGAAAAGGCAACATCTTGCAGCTCAAAGATTAAGCACCAAGAACACACACATATTCCCCAAATGAAGTCCAAAACTGATTTAGTGGAAATTAAGCTAAAATAAGAAGACAAAAGGAAAGTTGAGTCCTGCTAAAGTGAAGCTTCATGAATCGTGCTCTCTCACTCATTCAGCCTTTGTGACCACCAGGGTCAGTTCTGACCGTACAGCCAGTGAATCTCCACTGCCAGCGCTGTCTGAGGAAAACTTGGAGCTGCGACAGCTATTTCCATCACTTCTTTCATACTGGACTTGAAAATTCCCTGAAGTACTATTTAATAGAGTCATCACTTCAACAGGACAACAGTTGCTGAAACTCATTAACGTTTGACTTATCTAGCAGACTGCATCACTGCCAATCAATCCATTTCTTCAATGAGCCTGTAAAACACACACTGAAAAACATCCAGCAAAGACAAGCTCATCATGTTTCTGCCGGCTTGGGCAAAGGGCTTGTTGCCAGTGCTAAAGGAGCTGACTTCTGAAAGAGGAGACAGGCAGGGTAATATTCAAACATCTTTCCAATATATGTAACTGTGTTATCTGCAAGTCCGTCAGTGCATTTTATCTCAGCACAATGTTCTGCTGTTCCGATGGCACTTGGAAGGCCACTTCTTTATGCATCTGCATAATCTTTGCCGTGTGGGAAATGCAGGCCATGTTATAAGACTGGTCTAATTGGGCCACTAGTAAAAGCAAACATTTATGTGGACAGCTAGCCTTATAGTAGGGCACACAACTACTTTTTTTTTTTCCTGCACTGCTAAGAAACCTGGATTTGTTCACATACAGCCACTTCATACTGTGGGCATGGTACTGTCTCTGAGCACTCACTAAAGCAGACAATGCTCAGCTTCATCTAAATTGTTTTCCTTAACCAGGTCTCCTTTTTCCTACAGGATAGCCTTGCACTTATGGGAGAACCAGAAGGTGTGCCAAGATCCACAGTACATTTATAAAATATCTGCTGGCAGGTGGGATTGACAGGAGACTTTGAAAGTGAGGGTCTCCATTTCTATTCCCTGTAGTATCCACCACCTTCCTTTGACGGCCCTGGCTCCAGGCAGTGACACGAGCTGATCTGTCCAGGAGGGTCTGTGAAGTAGCCGTCTTGAAAACAAACATAATCAGAGTTTTACAGAACAGCAAGGAGGGTTCCCGCCTTTGCCAGCAATGAAAAGACACCTAAAGGTCCCAGTGTTGATTGGGCCATGTTCTTTCTGCTGGAGCTTGCTGGCTGTTGAATTCAGTCCTTGCCCCCATGCATATAAATATTATAATAACAATCACAGCAGTAATGTGTTTCTTCTGTTTATTATCACTGAGCCAAGCAGCTGTACTCATAGAGGAAGACCCTTTTTTGCTAGATGTTGCACAAGCCCAGAATAAAGAAGGCAACCCTGGCTGAAGGGGCTAATGATCGAAGTAGGAGGCAGGATTCAAAGCTGGATACAGGCCAGCTGGCATAGGAGGTCGAGGAAACAATAAGACAGCGCTAATCAGTGAATATGCTGTGATCTCAGCATAACAGCTCTCTGTTGACAAGCTTTCAGTAGAAAAGCATTCCCCTCACCCCACCCCTTGAAACAATAAGAAAAAAAAGGTTTCAAAAAACAATTAAAAAGAGGATGGTATATTAATCTTGCATATTTATCGGGGTCAACTCCTAATTGTGAAAGGGCAAGTTCAGAAGAAAACCCAGGAGTGCTTGTTTGAAAATCTAGCATAAGGGCTAACGCTTGTCTTAGGGTGGTTGGTTAAACAATGGGAACCTGGAAAGGGGAGAAGGACACAAAATGGGGCCAAACAGAACATGCAAAAAGAGGAGCAACAAGTTCCAAGAGGTGAATTTAGGAAATACACTTTGCAGCAGGGTTCTGATGGGACAAGGGTAACTTTACCATAGCTGCTGGGGAAAAAAAAAAAGTTTCAGTAATTAAACAAGAGACAATAATAGCCTGGATGAGATTTTAGCTGAGCGCGTGTTGACTAGTTCTCTACAGATATTCACTCAAATAGAGTAATGAAGTACCAATTTAAAGTAGGAAACAGATTAGAAAATCCTTACAATCCAGAATTTCTTGTAGTTACATAATATATTAGTCAACTTAAATAGCACTCATCAGCTTGAAGTCATACTTATCCCTAATTTCTTTTTTTCTTTGGACATTATTTGAAAAAAATCACACCTATCCACAGCTAGAATAGTAGCCTGCACAGTGCGACCTCTTTCACAGGGACAAAGTGTTCAGTCTGCGCTGGTGTTACCAGATATTCAGGCTCTACGTGTTGCAGAGCAGAGGATTTCGCTAACAGTGTTATCTGATAGCCTTAGCGGACAAAAAACTTTGTAGATCTTGGCTCTCTAAATCCATGCACGAGCACTGACCAATTCCCGCGGTGCAATTTAATTTTTCCATGATACTTTTAATTATAATTTAAAGAGCTTGTTTGCTTATACAAGTTTAATTGTTCTTTATATAAAATTGCAGTATTGTACCTACAGCTTTAAAATCACTACAATAACTTTCCGCTTACTCTTGACTGGTTTCAACATCTTCTCCTCCCATTATACTTATTGCTAAAAGGATTTCTGGGAAACAATTATGATATAAGGAACTGGAAATATAACATATTGACAGAAGTTAAAAATTACTTTTCAGTGTGTTGTACAGTTTCACCTCTAGATGGTAGCAGAGAACAAACTCTAAGGTACTTGCACTACGGGATGACACTGAAGAAAAAGCGTTGCCGGTGAAGTAAAATACAAAGAAGCTGAAAAGTCATGCTGTATTAAATTATCTTTGTGTGCTGTTTTCATCTGAGATAGGTAAGAAGACTTATGCTGGATACACTGATGGTTCCTAGTAAACTTAAATCTTGAATTTTGAAGGAATGTTACTATAAAAAACTTTCAAGTACTGCAATTTGCCTTTACAGGACAAATCCTGCAAATCCTTTCTTAAGAATACAAACAACATTTAAATAATTTAAATACAAAAGATTATTCCAATATTCTTGGACACGTTCTGTTTTCTTTATAAAATTCTTCTCCTGATTTCCTTTAAAATCTCCAAATATCCAATAGTTACTGCCTGCATCCTGAACTATTTCCATGAACCTTCACCTTTTTCATATTAGTTATGAGTAATTCTTATTAAATTTCAATCTTTATAGTTTCTCATTTTGTAAATCACAAAATGCCCTTTCGGGTTTTTAGTTTCAAGATGTATTACAGTCTTCTACATGTCAAAACGCTGCTGAACAAAGAATAGCAGAGCTCACAAGAAGGTTGGACAGAAAGCATTTTCCTTTCAATTCACTAATAAATGGGGAAAAAAAGGACCCTTCTGTACTGACATGTGCCTGCCTTATGACAACTGGTTTTATTCAAGCCAAGAGATCCCTCCCAGCAGCAGGAAAAGAAACGAGGCTGCAAAACTATCTCAAGTCTAGATGCAGAATGCCTCATGTTGATGGAGCAAACAGCAAGTTATCAAGTGTATGTCAACTTCTGTTCGTTGTCTTCAATTTTACATCAATAGATCCTGATTCTATTTCTCTATTATTTGAAAAATCTTAAAAATCATTATACCATGATCTCGGAAGCCTCCTTCAGCAGGTAACTGTCAGTGATCAGGTCATCAGGCTATGACTTCACAGCTGTATGGATGTTCGCTAGAAGAAAAGCACCCAACCACTTTCTCTCTCAGTTGTTCAGCTTTGTTTCTTGCAATATTGTTCATCTTCCTGACCTGCAGTTCATCCACAGGCCACCATGGTTCAAGTGCCTGTGTTTTCAATGTCAAAGGGACAGTATTAGAAAACTAACGCATTTCCCTTTATTCTGAAGCAAAAGGAGCACAGGAGTAATTTCTAGCTCATCTCTGGTGAGATGTGTCCTTACGGCCAAGAGTGCCAATGGGATCCTGGGGCACGTGAAGAAAAGTGTGTCCAGCAGGGCTAGGGAGGGAGGTTCTCCTCCCTCTCTACTCTGCCCTGTGAGACCACACCTGGAATCCTGGGTCCAGTTTGGGGCTCCCCAATTCAAGAGAGACAGGGACCTACTGGAGAGAGTCCAAGGGAGAGCTACGAGGGTGATCAAGGGACTTCAACGTCTCTGCTGTGAAGAGACACTGAGAGACCTGGGGCTGTTCAGCCTTGAAAGGAGACGGCTGAGTGGGGACCTTATGAACGTACAGAAATATCTGAGGGGTGGGGGTCAAGGGGAAGGGGACAATCTCTTCTGAGTGATGCCCAGCAATAGAACAAGGAATAATGGGTTTAAGTTAGAACATAGGAAGTTCCATCTCAACACGAGAAGAAACTTCTTTACTGTGCGGGTGCCGGAGCCCTGGCCCAGGCTGCCCAGAGAGGGTGTGGAGTCTCCTGCTCTGGGTGACTCTGCTCTGGCAGGGGGTTGGACTAGATGATCTTTAGAGGTCCCTTCCAACCCTGAACACTCTGTGATTCATTCACACACATAAAATACCTTCTGGACACTTTGACATGATTATTTCCTTATTTTCAGAATCAAATTCTTGGTTTCTCCCCTCATTTTCCAACCTTTTCTGGATTCTTCCAAAATTACTGCTGGCAAGGCCAGAGCTCATCATGCTTGCACAAAGATCTATGGGATTTTTCAGCGGCAGGCTAACATTTCCATGGAAGAGACCATTCTAGATGTCTTACAACATTGTGACACTATGCTTGGGTGCTGCAGTGGCAACCTTGCGCATTTCCTAACCATTAAATGACCATCTTTGTGACTTCCCCACATTTTCCAGTGAATTGTTTTCTACTGTTTAAATCATAAAACAAAACCTCCCACCAAAGAGTCACACTTAGCATATGGAACCATATCAATCAGGCAGGGTCAGAGAATCACAGAGTAGCACTCACTTCCATACATAAAACTAGCAGAAACTGTACAGCCAGCAATGAAAGGTTTAGACACTGGAGTAACTACGGTGTAACAGGGAAACTACAGCCATTGTACAGGAGCTATATGTGACAAATCCATTGGTGTTCTCTGAACAATCAAGGTCATCCTGTCAAGAAAGTTTATTTCTGTTTCCAGATTATTTGGGACAAAGTTTCACATGCGCAGAAATTAAACAGTCACAGAATAGTAAGGAATACACCCTTGTGGATTAATAGCTGCTTAAAAAGGATATAAATGATGAGAATAAATGTCAACTTGGAAATTATTACAATGGAATCTGTCCTGTTGAACACATTAAGTTTTTGGAAAAGGAGATGAGAAAACAAAGACAGCAAAGATATGAAATAATCCACGATAATCAAAGCTTTATTACAGAGTTGCAAAAGGTTTCACAATGTGGTATTCTGTGGCAACTTAAAGACTTAACATTTAGTATTGATAGATGTAAACAGGAAAAAGCAACTCTTGATTATACATGCACATTAGTCTGCAAATTACCTATTACCTTTGAAAAAATAGATTTTGAAACCACTGGTGATGATGTTAGGAATTGTTGGCAAAGAAATATAGAACAAAACATCATGTTACCACACGAATCTCTAGCCTCTCCCTTTCAAAAATAGAAAAGGAAGAAAGATACCAATAACTTCTATATAATTAAAGATTAACTAGGCTCCTCAGTGAGGACAAGAGACAGCTCAGGGCATACAAAGTTATGAATAGCACAGGGGAGGTGACTAAGCAATGATAACTCACTTATTTCTCACAGTAGAGGAACAAGACAGCACCCACTGAACTTACAAGGCAGCTGCTTTGAAACAAACCAAAGGAAGTATTTTTTTTTCAGATAGCACATAATTATATAGTGGAACTTGCAGGGTACCACCAAGGTAAAAAAATATAAGTGAATTAAAAAAAAATAGAGGCATGTAAGATTGGCCCATCAGCGGCTAGTAAACATGATATTCTAGATGAAATTTCCATCTTGGGAAGTCCCAACTGCTAGGAGCTGGAAAATACAAAGTAGAAGGATTGCTCCATATTTGCCACATTTCTTGTCTAAGCATCTGCTGTTGTCACTCTTGGAGACAATAGACCTAAACAACCTTTTAGTCTGACACGTTAAGGCTACTTTTACATCTTGGCTACTTTTACACATTTGACACCTTGCCATTGAATAAGAAGGCAGTGACATAGGATTTCCAGACAGTGACCTAGGATTTCCATGTGCAAATTAATTTAAAAATCAAATAGGACAGCAGCACAAAGATACTCAAGATGAGTTCATTCAAGCACAGTAGGGTGTAGGAGAGCTTTCTAGTCTAAGTGCATCGTATCATAAATGTACCTTTGCTGGGCCAGTTTAGGTCCAGGATTGTTCTCTCAGCTGGATGTGGTCCTGTCAGATGTCCCCTGGCTACACACAGTGCCACTTCAGGTGCCTCTTATAGCAGGGCCTTCCTTTCCAGGGGCACAGCCTCTGTGCTGCTGGCTCCATACATCCGACCTGCCCTGGAAGCAAGCTAGTAAAGCTTCCCCAGAAGGAGGTGCACCAAAGACAGCATTAAGGAGACATCAGGCCAAGCTCTCCTGCTCACAGCTCAGGCTTGGATGCAGAATTGGCCTTCTCCTTTTACAGGGATTGCACCAGCCTTCCACAACTTATAAGCTCTGGAGCTGACTGTATTTTGCTTATGTATTTCACAGCTACTAGACAACCAAGAAAAGCAGCACTGAAATTCAGCAACAGTAGTTTTCAACAGTAATCATTTTTTTCCTAACAATTCCAGTTTTCTTTCCTTCCCTGTTGCCATTCTCAGCTTCTCCTGTCTCTCTTGCCAGTGCTTTCATCTTAATATTCTCATGCCTTGCTTCTCAAACTTCTGTCCCACCCCCTTCTTGCAGATACACTTTCTCTCATCAGTTCTATCCTCCTAACCATAGCTCCCTTGGCTTCTCCTTCTTGATATCTGTAGCCAGCTTTGCTCTAATTCCCTTCACCAGGTTTCTTGTGCTAACCTGCTTCAGAATCGTCATCTTCCTCCTTCTTGTGCACTCACTTCTGGCTTTCTCCATCTGTCCTTTTCTCCTTCCAGCTGTTTTCCGGAGCAGCTGTTTCCACCACCGCACAAAGCCCAGATGGCCAAGGACTGACTACAGAGAAAGAGGCACGCTCTTCTCGGTTCCTGCGCCTAGGGCCCCGTGCTATCCCACTCTGCTTCTGTAGGGGCAGAAATATCTGGAGTCCAGTCCCATGGAGGAAATGTGAAGGGCTGAAAAATGCTTATAGTCTTCAGAGATGGTATACACTGACCCTCGTGAATCTCCACATGGATTATGCGTGGCTCTTTCCCCAGGACTCTGGCAGTTGGTCAGCCTTGAGTAGTTTCACAAAGACAAATGAAAGGCATTTCCTTGATTCCAGGAAAACTATCACGTCTAAACTTTAAGTCACCATCCCAGAGGTACAAGATTTCCACAGTGGGAAGAGCTTTGAGGATGTTTGTGGGCAATAAATCACTTTCATTCTGTTCCCCAAAGCAGGTCAATGATTTTAGCCATGCTCAGTAAGCAGCCTGCTTGTGGCAGACGCAGCCCACGGAAAGTTCCATCCAGATACTTTCAGGATGGCAAATTTTAAACAACTGGAAAGAGAGACTCCTAATGGAAAATGCTAGGAACTCTTACTTATGGCTAGCCAGTCCTTGCAAACTGCTTTCCTACATAAATTATGCGTGTGCCTGTATTTCTGCATATATTTATATACATGTTCAAACTGGCACCACTCAATACTATTAAGAGAACATTGTTGGTATAAAACTCCTTCCCTACTGAACAACTTTTGCCTGGATTTTCCAGCCAAGTACTCACTTCCACAGGACAAACAGGACACTTGGAACACAGCACACTACTGCTGTAAGCCACCACAGCTGGCAATTATTTGAAGAAGAGAAAATGATGGGGCCTGGTAAAGAACCTGAAGCCAAGACCACAAAGAATCTTTGCACTATTTCAGGTTTTAAGCATGTCAGTAGCACGAGCCGGGCAGAAAGCTTTGCAACGTTGCCCGAGCTCTCCTTGCAACGAAATACTCTGATGTCCAGGGCAAGCATAAGAATGCTCCTTCTGCAGATAGATGATTTTAGCAGAAGTACCTTTTAGAACATAGAATCATAGAATGTTTGGGGTTGGAAGGGACCTCTAGAGATTCTCCAGTCCAACCCCCCTGATAGAGCAGGACCCTCTAGGGCAGCCACACAGGAACGCGTCCAGGCGAGGTTTGAACGTCTCCAGAGCAGGAGACTCCACATCCTCTCTGGGCAGCCTGGGCCAGGGCTCCGGCACCCTCACAGTAAAGAAATTTTTCCTCATGTTGAGGTGGAACTTCTTCTGTTCTGACTTAAATCCATTATTCCTTGTATATACTAATAAGGTCCCTACTCATCCGTCTCCGTTCAAGGCTAAACAGCCCCAGGTCTCTCAGTCTCTCTTCACAGGAGAGATTGTCCAGTCCCTTGATCATCCTTGTAGCTCTCCATTGGATTCTCTCCAGTAGCTCCCTTTCTCTCTTGAATTGGGGAGCCCCAAACTGGACCCAGGATTCCAGGTGTGGTCTCACAGGGCAGAGCAGAGAGGGAGAAGAACCTCCCTAGCCCTGCTGGACGCACCTTTCTTCATGCTCCCCAGGATCCCATTGGCACTCTTGGCCACAAGGGCACGGTGCTGTCCCATGGACAAGTCACTGTCCACTCAGACTCCAAGGTCTTTCTCCATGGGGCTGCTTTCCAGCTGAACATCCCCTAACCTGTACTGGTGCCTGGTGTTATTCCTGCCCAGATGCCCATGTTCCACTTAAAAGATAAACTAGTCACTTAAAACTCCTACTCCTTTTTTCATTTTTCTCCCTATCAAGGAAAAGCCACCATTTCCCTGATTCACACACATCTTAGCTTCCAGCAATGTGAACCACGAGTTGAATGCTTGGTAATTCTCTATGAAAAACATTAGTACTTCTAAGAGTAACCACAAAATAAAAGAAATGTTAAAAATATAATAAAAGCCTCTTGCAACAGTTTTGGCCATGGAACTCCAGCTCCACTGTGCTCGGGGCAGTTGGGAACTGGCACCTCAGCCTAACTCAGACACCAGCCCGTCACGGGTGGATGCAGAGCAGCCCCAGTTTGCCTTGCTGCCACCTTCGCTCTTGGTGCAAAATCCAAACGTTTGCTCTTCTGGGGGGCTCAGCTCCAATGTGGGGCAGCTTGAATTTTGTGACTTCAGTCAAGGATATCTCATGAGAGATAGCTCAGATCCTTAAGGCCTTTCTCCACGGCAGTCCACCAACTGCTCTGGAAAATGGCACGAGCTGTGTCCGCTGAGGCGGTCGTACTCATCACTGAAATCCAGGATT
The DNA here is from genome assembly GCF_000703405.1 of Apaloderma vittatum. Classification (NCBI taxonomy): domain Eukaryota; kingdom Metazoa; phylum Chordata; class Aves; order Trogoniformes; family Trogonidae; genus Apaloderma; species Apaloderma vittatum. The sequence goes on along the minus strand of NW_009717495.1, from coordinate 2,883 downwards.
AAACTTCTTAGAGCCAGGTTTAGCTTTAACAAGCAGCCATTACTTCAGTCAGCTCCAGGGACACCAGCTAATCTTCCCACCTGACACATCTCTAGGCATTGTATCAGCTCAAGTTTGTCTTCCTGTGCTGCGCACATCTGCATTACATCATCTAATCACTGATTTACAATAGTTGGCTATGGTCAAGCTCTGTGAACACAAAGGAACCTGGAGACATCAAGCAGCCACTTGACTGCACATTTACTAACCTGGGCCAAGAGCCTGTCATCTTTTGATAGATGCCATCCTTTGGGTGAACTATGCTCATTAAAATACCAAAACACACCTCCATCCTAAAAGCTACCCACCCTCCAAGGTGTGACCACCCCTCACTGAGCTCTCACATTGAATTTTTCTAATCTATACTTTTAAATCCAAAGCAAGGAAAGCTTACACCGATCAGAATAAAGATATGCACAAGTAGAGCCACTCAAGTTCCACCTGAAAGGTAATAAATAATATAAAAATGGCTCAAGAGAGGAGGGGATGTTAGGGAAGATACCAATATTGTCAGGGAGATACCACCACGGACCACCTCTGACTCTTGGGATCCCTCAATGGGCTGAGACTCTCTTCCCACCCCCATAGGGATGCCTTCAGGTAAAGTCTGAACACTCGGTCTCACCAGGTACTGCCCCAGGATGCTTAAGAAACCTTTACAGAGCTGCTCATAATCTAATACATCTGTAACTTTTGCACATGCTTTGCAGACTGTCAGTATCAATTGAAACAAATTTATGTATCTGTTGCTTCAATAAAATATATTTGATTAGGATGGGGCCATGTGAGTCCCTGCTGACCCATTACCTATGGAGTTTGGCTGTGCCAGTATCCTGATACCTTGATTACTTTTTTGCATTTACTGCCACCACAGAGCTTACATATGTCAAATTGAAGCATGTCATCCTCACTAGAAGCATTATTGATACTGAATTTGATAAAGTACTGACCTATATAAATCACTAAGATAAATTTTTATCTTCTGCTTAAATATTAGAAAAAAAAATAGATTTGAATTTCCTACCTGGTCATGTAGCTGTTGTAGTTGATCCATTTGAAGCAGAAAAGTCACTATTGTTGCTAGTACCTCTCTCTATCCAGCCCAATCCCTACCCTCAAAGTAAAGACAAGGACTAAGGCAGGGGGTTTGCTCCTCTGGCCCCTTTTATGTCTCCCAGAGGTTTGCTCCACCTCTCTTGCAGGGCACTGTGGGAAGGATGGGGCGGTATAAGACCCTGCACTGTAAGAGCCTCAGCTTCTGCTCAGGCAAGTCATTCTGCTCTGGGGCTCCTTACTGTTAAGGCATCTACTGTGTTTTTAGGAGTTGGTGGGTTTAGGTGGGGGATTTAGATATCAAGCTGAGTAGAGGCCTGCCTTTGAAGGAAGAGCTGAAGAATAGTTAAAGTATAGATGGTTTGGGGCATGCAGCGGGTTGCGAAGGGGACCACATCACTTGGCTTAGTGTTTATTTTTTTTTTTTTTTTCAGATAACAAAGAGAAATGTGGTGATTGCGGGACTGTCTTGCATCTCTCTTTCCTCTTCTGGTTTCTAAGTTCTTCTTTTCTGCCTTCAGTTTTACGGCTTGTTTTTTGCTCTTCTTAGTCATCTCATATGCCTCTTTTCTTGTTGTATCTTTTCTTTACTTGTGTCTTTTTATTAGCCTTATTCCTCTCCTACCATGTTTTACTCTTTTCCTGGCTTTAAGCTTTTTCTGGAGTCCTACCCCTTTCCTGTTGTTAGGCTTTTATTTTGATTTCCTAACTTCTTCTGTAGACTTGATGCGTCTATTTGGCCACACCTTCAGCACATGGCAGTTTTGCAGAGGGCCACGTGGCCATCCCGAGAAGCCAAGAGGTACCTTTGAAGGCAGAGCTTCAGGAAGGGTTCAGATAAAACTGATAATGCGAGAAACTTGTTGGGTAGTGTGGTAGGTGAGAACCAGGTATTCACCAGCGAGTAGCTTAAGTGACTCCCTTTGCTTTTGCAGATGATGTGTGAGGATGCCTGCGGATGAGGATGAGCAATTGAGCTCAGTTGAGGTCATAGAGAGATGGAGCCTGGGGCTGGCATCTTCTCAGAAACAGCATGGTGATCGCAAGTGTTTATCCTCAGTGGTCTACATGGCGATGTCTGGATTGTGTTGAGTGGTGTTGGTGTCCTTCTGAGCAGGGGAGAGAGGCGGAGGTTGGTGTCAGCCAGCGGTGTACTTTAGAGCTGGATCTGTTTGTGACTTTTCTTTGTCTTTGCAGAGGAAGTGGAGGAAGCCTCTGTGAGGCTGCTTAGAAAGCAAGAGGGTCTAGTTGGTACCTTATGACTTGTCGGCAGAGTTTAAGTTCTTTTGTTACAGCGTGCTGAGGGCAGAGCAGTTCTAGCATGTTGTTGAGCGGGTCTGTTGTCTGTCATGTCTGCCCTGAGTGCCTTAGACGTCGCTTTGCAACCTGATGTCCTCATCGCTCTTGAACCTGAGGTTAGGGAGGGCCTGCTCTGACCGATGCAGGATGTACCGACCAGCTCGGTGTGGGGTTGTTTTTTTCCAGGTGGCTGGGATGTGCGGTCACCATTCTTGAGGCCAGAACTGAGTTTGCACCAAGATCCATGACACTAGGCGAGGTGCTTGGGATTTTTGATTTTATTTATTTTTTTTTTCGCTTGGTGTTGGTGGCTTTCGCTTGTTTGCTCTGGTGCTTTGATGCCAAGCGCTGACTGTTCAATGGCAGCTTGTTGTATTGCTTGCTTGCTTTGCCTGGGAGTTGGAGGACAGGATAACGAGTGCTTGATGCTTAAGGTTTGTGGTTCCGTGGCAGGGCTGTTCCGGGTGGATGCAGAGCAGCCCCAGTTTGCCT
>NW_009717494.1:0-6553 GCF_000703405.1 Apaloderma vittatum | reverse complement strand
AGGGGAATGAGGGCAGGATACTCACTTTGAACCTTACAGTCTAATATCATTATTTCCTGTACCTGTAGACACTTTTCACCAAATCCTATTGGATGTTGGAAAACACCAAGTTTTAAGATATTTTAAAGAGGTTTGAGAACTGAAGGCACATTCAATTTGGAAGGAATCAAAAAGAGTTGCAGCATCTGAACATGACCATCAGATAATTATTAAGAGTCATCTAGAAAACTGAGCAGTTATTCAGATCGGCAGCAGACTGTGCAATTCAATCTTCTCCCTTTGGCTTGTTGGACATAAAACTCATGAACGGAACAGGGGATTTCTATCACCTTTTTCACTGGTAGTCTTGCCAGACTGTCTGTGCAGCCCTTAAGAAAAGGGCTTAATGACTGAAATCCTTAGCAGACCTGAGAGGAAAGTCTGCACTGTGCACCTCTGGAATCATTAGCCCGTGCTGGTTTCTTCTTCACCTGAGTGTGGCAGTCCCCTTGCAGAGAGTGGTTTGTCTTGCCTTCTCCTGGGCATGGGCTGCCCACGGTGTATCTGTCGGGTCACCTTGGCTGCCGGACATGTCCACCCAGCACATGTAGTTCTAGCACACACAAAGCTAGGGAAAGCTGAGTTTTGCTTAGGACAATATTCGATTCATGCAGCTGAAGGCAGTATTTGTGTAGCAAAATATTTTGCTAGAGGTAAAGAATTAGATAAATTTTCTCACTTCCAGTATTGCCCTTGAACGAAGAGTGAAAGCAATAAAAACTGATACCAAATTTGGCAGAATTGCCCAGCAGAATGCAAACTGTATCCCTCAAGTCACTTATAAAAATTGTTTGAAGTACCTTAGACACTGCAGTACCAACACATGTGATTCCTAGTGTACAAGAAGCCCCACAAACCCACCATGCCCAGCGAGCTCAGGCTGATCTGCCTCCTTTTACTAAGGAAATGATCTCCCCAAGTACTGTTAAAAAAAATATTTTAGAGGTCCAAATTGTTTAATCTCATCAATAAACTGCTTTTATCTTTCTTCATCTCCCTCTTCTTTATTTTTAACCCAATATCATTGGAATATGCTCAGTATCACAAAGACTACAGAAGATTACAGCTGCTCCTTTCAGCATGTGCCAGCTCCAAGTGAAAGATTAGCAGATTTTGTACATATATTTTAGTTAGATCAGCACTGCTACATGGCTTTGAAATGGTTTTGATGCTGGATTTGTAATGGCTTAGGTTTTTACCAGCCAAACCCTGTCTGAGTCCCATTCTCTCAGGACTGCCTGTGAGCATTGGTTTGGCGGGGGTCAGAGGTTCCTGGACTCTGAAAACAGCTGTGATCACAAAGCAAATGATATTTTTTTCAAAGAGAGGAAAAAATACATTGATACCTGTAGGACAAGGACAAGGTGTTGACTTTTTTGACCCAGTTGAGAAGAGATGGTTATTTTCCTTTGTAGGGTCAAACCAGCAGTTTGAAGAAATACTGTCTGCTTTCCTTGGATTACCGGATATACATCAATCTGTCCAGATGTGACTACACACACTGCTGTTGAAGAGTCCTCAAAGACGCTCCTGCCAAGTTGTAAGTTTCATATTGGACTCACTTCCTTTCTCAACTTCCTCACAGAGTGGAATTGAAGTGCTGCTGGATCCAGTCTTAGCCCCCAACTTTAAAGAAGAGCTTGGCCCTCAGGTTCTGCCACAGAGTCAGTTTATTTCAGCTTGAGCTAGGACCCTCCAAGAGTGACCCTGAACAAAGAAATCCCTGGACCATTATACCCAAGCTCATCTCCCCTCATATGATGGTTTGGTCTCATAGCAATATTTGGGTCTGTGGCCTTCTTGTTCCTCATTGGATCCTTCCTCTCACTCCAGGTGTGCATTCTTTTCTTTATTTCGAGGATGTAGTTTCTGCTGATCTTATCTTTAACAATTAGCATAGGTTTCTGGGCCTTTTTTCAGCCAAAATTAATCAGTTCTTAGGTGAAAGTCCACAGTCTGGGCCTAAGACCTCAGTAAATCTGACTGTTCATGCCAAACGATATCACTCATAAGATAAAATAAATTGTGATTCCTCTTAATTTTATGCAATCCCACAACTAACTCTAATATTCTACAAGTAAACTATTTTAATCTTCAGCATACACCAACTTAGTCATTCTTCTGAGCCATAGAAGCTGTTCTTGTATTTCTAGCTTGGGATAAATAATGAGGTAGATTGTCTTAGATTGCTCCACCTTTAATCACCTCTCTATCACGTTATCCCTTACAAAATTCCTAGAGGTCAATCCAGCTAACTTCCCATCTTGTCACTCCTCAGCAGTTCCTGACCCTTAACACTTCATTTCAGAGTTTCAGATTAAAATTGCAATGAATAAATGTTAATACTTTTTTTTCCTGAGGCTACATCACATGCTACAGGAGCAAGTCATCAACGTCTGTTCAGCATTGCAATATCAGTACTGCAGTTTGGTATCATTTTGACAGGTATACGTGACAAAAAAATACAGTCATTGGAGTACACACAATATTTTTGGCCTTGATTGATAGTCTTGCTGGTAGGCATTTCAGAAAGGCCATGTGTAAGTGAGAAAATATCACTTTGTACTGAGTAAATGACAGTGCTCTTTTAGCAAAACTGAGGTAGGTGCTCGTTGCTGTGTAGTGGGCAGTGGCTGGTAGGAAGAGAGAAGGCAGTGCAGTCCTTTCCTCCTTGCCTAGTTTTTGCCTTGATTTGCCCCAGCAGTGCCTGATTTAGCTTTCAAAAAAGATTTCGACTTTTCACGCTTGCTGTGATTTCTCTTTCGCAGAACAAACATTCAAATAATTACTTAATGAGTGATAATGGACTTCTGCTCTAACTGCCCCATTACTGTAATTTTGTTTCTCATTTAACTAGCTCTTCAGATTCTAGTGTAAAAAAAAAAAATCATATTGGTTAATTACTCATTGTTGCATACTTCTTGTTTCATTAATCTTTGTTTCCTGCTTGTGTTACTTTAACTGCAGGTCTTCATTGGGGAATTCATAGAATCATATAAAGTTTCGCATTGGAAGGGACCTTTAAAGGTCATCTAGTCCAAACACCCTGTAGTGAGCAGGGACATCTTTAGCTTTTCTTTGGGTGACATCTCTTCTTTTTTCTAACTCTTTCTAACAGTTTTTCTAACTGCCTGCAGCAGGTACCTTTGTTCACTCCCCAAAATAAAGGCAAATTTTTAACTGAGTGGAATTAATACTGATTTATTCCTGCCAGACTGTGATAGCATTACTCATTAACCAGGGCCCTGAAGCATTTCTGAAAGGACTTCAAGGACAATGATATATTTTCCATGTCTACTAAGGCTGTTAGCAAGAGTAGTAATCAGCATCACCCACAGTTTTGCATTGACTTCTTCTCCCACAGGAGTTCTAATCACATTGTGTGATAAGATATTAATAATATTTGACACATGGACTTACCATGAATATAATTTTTTCTGGAATTAAAAAAAATGCAGATATCTTCTCCTTCCATTTAGGAATATTTCCCCTTTCAGCTTTCATTAACTGTGTCCTCTCTAGAAAAATGGAGCACATTTTTTTGCAGATTTCCCTTTCATTCCCATTAAGACCTTACTTAATCATTTTCAGACCTGAAGGAAATCTCCTGTGTCCAAAAGCTCAACTACTCCCTTACACTGCCATAGCAACCATAGTGCTACTTTTGCAGAAACAAGGTCGCTGAAAGGTGATGGGACAAAGTTTGCTACTTAAAAATTTCTGGAAAAGTATTCAGGTTAAAATAAGATAATACACGCGTTTTTTAAACTAAATTAACTTCACAGTCTGAAGAGTGTTGTACTGCCAGAAAAATGCCTTATGACATTGTGTGTCCTCTAGTGGGAAAAGCTGTACAGTGTGAGCACCCTATAATGCTGTGATGTCTCTTTGCTATCATCCACTTGATTGAATTATACTCAGTCTTAACTATGTTGATACATGCTTTATAACTGTATGGATTTTGTTAAGTTGTAATGCATATGTGAATATCTCTCTTCATCAGGCAAACAGACAGATCCTCATTTTCATTATCTGGAAGAAGCAATAAAATGTGTAGACTGGCATAGAAACACAACCATAGAAACACAACCAACTTGCCTTTTCCTTTTCATTCTCGGCCAAAAGAATCAAGCACAGTTCAATGCTCAGATAAATAATAATAAACAAGCAAATAAAAAGGCTCAGCACACATTTATTTAGCCATACTGGGGGAGGAGAGAGAGACAGAAGAGATTATTGCAGCAAGCTCCTATCTAAACACTCCCAGATTTCAGGAGATTTATCTCCACGGGTTTGGGGTTTCTGACTAGATCAGTTCTATCCGAGTCGCTCTCAATCTTAGACAGTTAAAATTATTGTGAGGTTAGTTCAAAATTGATTGGTAGGACAAGAGGTTTAGAAATCTTTTCTTCTCTTTGTGACTCATAACTACTGTCACTGAGGAAAAGGGACAGCACAGGAAAGATGCTGTTGTGTCTCTCCAGAAGTGCCCAGGGCACTGCAAAGGGAAGTCAATCTCATCTGCAAGGTGTTCAGTGATATTAGCAGCCTAACTTTTGTAGGTATTGATACCCAAGCTACAAGTAGGACAGCTCATTTGGATCATGTCCATTTAAGATCATCTTTTCAGGGGACTCTATGCACCTAAATACTCTAGGTTCGTTTCTCTTTTGAACATGAGAGGGATTACTAGTAGAGGTGCTCGAGACTCTAAGGTGTAATCTACATTTTGAGGGGGAGAGTTAAAAACAAAAAAAGTCAGACCACTGTTAAGAAGCTTACAACTAGTGAGCACTTCAGGAATTCTTTCTTTTTTTGTTGGTTTGCTTGTGACAGACTCACAGAAATGCTGTAAGTCGGCTAAGTACACAGCATGATCATAAGTGTACATCTACCCTAAAAATGGTGTAAAAATGCATCAGTTAGAGTAAACCCAGTTAGTCTGAGCATGTGCTACAAGCTACAGATTTTCCATGCACACCTAGAAATAGGCCTATTTCTACATCAGTTCTTGTCTGGAGCAAAGCTGCTCAGTACAAAGGCAAGGATGGAATGAACACCTGGTACCCTTGAGCACCCGTTAAGTCTGTGCACCTCCCCTCGCCACGTGGCTCTTGAAGCCAATGAAGAAGTACAAGTCCTGTCACAACCGAGTTCCCTTTGAGCTTAAAGATTGTAGCCAGAACTGTGAAATGTTTTGATTCTGTGGTAACGGTGGGTACATGTAAGGTGGTAGTACATGTAAGACATAAATTACAAAAATGAAGGATCATTTCCCGATGTTAGCGTTATTTCTACTGAGAATGTAGGTGTTTCACATCTGCTGTATATTTGCTTGCCACCAGTGGATCTCTATCGACATCTTCATGTCACTGGTGTTACTGAGGAAGGTCCCTCCAGTCCTTCAGTCCTTATCCTTCTGGAGTAGACAGATGCACCTCTGTAAAGCACAGGAATCTGTTCATTTTAGCAAGAGGTAGAAGAAGAATTATGGTACGACTAATTTTCGTGATTCTTTTACTTTAAGGAGAGTTAGAAATGTGAATCCTCTGTCTCCAGATGTAGAAACTGAGGGTTCAGTTATTTTTCTCTCCTGCTCTGGCAGTTGAGAATTCTCATCATTAAGTGCTGATATTCTCAGTTTCAGATCTAAATGGTCAGCCTGTGAAATTTTGCCTTCTGCCACCAAGCTCCAGGAATTAAGATGTCTGCAGGAGGAATGAGATAGTGTTTTCACAGCTTCTCACAGGATCAAGAGTGTCATTCCCACAAAATGGGCTGGTCTGGTCTTGTGTGCCAGTGAGAGCCTACAAAGTGCCTTTGAGAACCTTGTTCCAAACAGCACAAGTGTGTGTCCCACCTGCCAAAGGAGCTGAAGTTGCTGAATGACCCATTTAATTGCTACCCACTTACCCAGTGATGTAAAACAAGTCTGTGAGAATCATGTCTTGGCTCTGCTGGAGCAGCGAATTTAATCATTCTATAAATACTTTGCTGGATGCATTTGTGGCAAATGGTGCAATTGCTAACTCCTCAGCCTTCAGGCAGCCTAAATCCAAACCATTGTGGTTTCTAGTGAAATTCAAGCATTCCAAATTTTTCAGGGAAAGTGAGATCATTCTGCTAATCAGGAAATTCCTTCAAAATTCCCTCAGAGTCTTCAAAAATAACTTCTTCCTGTATGTTATTTGAACAAATTTAAATATCGAGTTTGACCTTGGCTTTTCCCACCTCCCTCTTGCTGCTCAGCTTCATGTCAGCACAGAGACCATTTGTGGTGGCAACCTGTGGCTCATTATGTGCCAACTCCTGACTTTCCCCCACTGACACGGACAGAAGGTCATGGCTGTCGGTGTCTGAAGTGTGGCTGGCACACTGGTGCGGGCAGAACACACCGTCCTCTCCGACCTTGCGCTCCTCACACCACGCGAGATGAATCCAGATGCTTCCCCCTTGCACAGTCACTTACACAAGCGCAGGACAGTCAGGATGGGATTTGCTGCCTCACACCAAG
>NW_009717493.1:0-7003 GCF_000703405.1 Apaloderma vittatum | reverse complement strand
TATAAATAAATAAATATATATATATATAAAAATAATATATAAATATATATAAATGGTGGGTGCCAGGAGGACGGGACCAGGCTCTTTTCAGTAGTGCCCTAGGACAGAACAAGAGGCATCAGGCACAAGCTGGAACACAGGAAGTTTTATTTAAATACGAGGGAGGACTTCTTTACTGTGACGGTGACAGAGCACTGGCACAGGCTGCCCAGGGAGGTTGTGGACTCTGTTTCTGGAGACTTTCAAAACCTACCTGGATGCAATCCTGTGTAACGTGCTCTAGGCAATCCTGCTGTAGCAGGGGTGTTGGACTAGATGATTTCTAGAGGTCCCTTCCATCTTCAACAAGTCTGTGATTCTTATTCCCCATGAGTATCATACCCACCTTCTTCTGTTCCCAGAACTACTACCCACCCTCATGTCCACTTCTATACGATTTGATGTGCTTGGCCATGGGACTGTGATCTAGACCTATTCTCTGAACAGTTGACCACCAAGCTGGCCAGTCAGAAGGTGTATCTATGTAACCTATCAGATAACACACTATCTCCCATGACAGCTAAAACCCTACTCTACCTAAGCTTGTTGAATCATTAACTATTTAATCTCCGAACATCATTTTGACTTCCTTTTCTACCATACCTCACAAACTTGTCTTTGCCTAAGACTGGTTTAAGTCAATGCTAATTACTGGGTTACTAAAAAGTGCATCACTTAGTAATGACATAATTCCGGTTTTTAAGTTTTGCATGAGGATAGATGTCTGTTAATATGAGATTATTTTTTTCACTGCAAAGAAATGTTAGATATTTGACCTCTGCCTTTACGCCTACTACAGTTGTCAGAATGGTTACTTTTACATGTCATACTTAGGACTTTAAAAGTAGCTGTGCATGACAGACACACACATTCTGGAGCATGCAAGCAAGACGACAAGGTCTAGTTTCACAATTCACAGCTCCATTCATGCAGATTTATTTCCTAATTGGGCATAAATCCTATTGCACTCTGCATTTTAGAATAAGAAGCTATATAGTTACACCAAGTGGTGTATGAGAAACTGATCCAGTCTGAAGATGATCACAGCATGGATAACAAGGTGAATATTCAAAGAGTGCTCAGAATTGTTATTAGCATTGCATTCTGACTTCCAAAGATCAATAGTGGAATACTAGGCTTGACTTTGGTGTCTGTATTTTAAAGAAATGTTGGTAAATTATTAAGAGTTCAAAAGAAGATACAGAAACAACTGGAGATCTGGAAAATGGCTATTACTGAGTAAAGTTCAGGTGTGTAGTTTGCACATAGAAAGCTGAGAAGCAATTTAGTCTTCCTCTCCAGATATGAGGGTATTTCTGCTGCTAGGAAGTTCTTTAATCTTCATTCAAATGCCTAACAAAGTGCAACAACTGGAAGCTGAAGCTAGAAACGTATACTAGAAATAAAGAAGTTCTTTTAAGAGTTTGAATAATTAACCATGGAACACTTCACCTATCCTGAATTTCTCATCCCTTAAGGGACTTAAATCAAGATGGTGCACATTTCTGGAAGACAGCCTTGAGCTAAAAAAAAAAAAACCACACAAAAAACAAACAGGAAAAAAAACCCCAAAACTTAAAGCCTTCATGAAAAAGCTCATCTATTAAAAGTAGAGAGTATGACATGGAGTCAATAGTGTGATGGTAATAGTCCTGCCTAGGCTAAAAGACTATGAATCCTAAAATGAGATACTCTACAAGATGTACGCCAAGAAAGGCCAGCCTCAGCTGAACTTACACTGGTAAATCCACACATCCAGGATCAATGCCTCTGCAACTCCCGCTGTGATATCACACAATCACTTAATGCGTTACTGAGTAAAAGTAACCTTCACACAAAAACGAGTATTGTTACAGTACATCCTATACAGTCCTGGGGGAGGAAAAAAAAAGCAAAGGAAATAAGAAAATCATTTAAATGTAGCTCAGAAGTGATGTAATTGGTCAGAAAAAAATAAAAGCTATTTCTCTTAAAGGCAGAACATACATTTTCTCTAGTTTTTGAAAGGGGAGGAAGAATCCTCCACTCCAATAGCTTCTTCATCCCAGACTCAAGCAACCATTTTCACATCTTCCGAGCCAATCGAGTCATTGGCTGGAACTGAACAAACAGGTTTTGCAGTCATCTGCCTTAAAAGCAGGGGAAGTCACTTGCAATGATCTCTCCCTGGCAGTTAATGTTACTTTGCAGCCTTAGGCTCCTACCAAAGGCGTCCCTGTAGCAGAGACGTCCAGACAACTCCAACTGCGAGAACGTTTGTCTCAATCTACTGCCTGACACAATGCCATACTCCGCTCTGTACAGTACGCAGAAGGTAATGATTACCTCCCTTTCCTTGACTAGAGGTTCCCATAAAACATACAACCAGCACCATGAAGGCTCATACTCAAATGCAGTGCTCAGGCTGTCTGACCGCCTCTGCAGACTCCATCTGCCCGCTGCTTTTGAGGGAAGAGGGTTTGTCCAACAGATAGAGTCTCACAGAAGCTGGAAGTGGATCACAAACACAAACCAGGACGATCATTGACTTTACCACATACTGAACCAAAAGCAAAACCAGTCCTCCGGTTTAGCTTTCCCACAATAAACTCTTGGCATGCCTCAGAAAAACCCACAAAAATATCAGTGGGTTTCGAAAGTAGAAAGCAAGTGCTGAGTATTGTCACCCTTCCCCATATCTACGAGGAAGACACTCAGATATTACCTCAAAACCTTCATTGCCTCCTCCTCCAAGTCCAAAGGATTCTCTTTTGAGCAACTCTCCTCTAACGTAAACTTACAGCACCATGTATATAGCTTAAAAAAAGGCAAAAAAACCAACAACAAAAGTCTTACAAAAATACAGCACTGCAGGCATGATTCTCTCCTGGGGAGAGGATGAAAGACCAACATGTGACAGATGTTTGTCATGTCATTTTATATAGTATTCAAACACACTCAGAAACAATAGTGAAGAGAATAGCATAAAAACTTAAACAGGTCAGACTGAAACAAAAAATAACCCTTGAATAGAAACAAAAAATAACCCTTGAATAAGAACAAAAGGAATTAAATATAGAAAGGCCGAGAAAGTGTTTTTAGGAAGCTTTGTTGACTTTATTCTTCTTTTTTAAATTAACATTAAAAGTCTTTTCTAAGGACTCTCTCAGATCCCAAATTTGTTTCCATTATCTGCTGACTCAGAGACTTCACAGGACACTCTGGCTGGGAAACTGCAGGGGTTGCTTCCGACATGATATAGTATTGATGTACCACTGAAGGATGTAAAGGCACCATGAAACAGAGCATCCTCCTTGCCTGCAGGGTTTCCAGCTATTCTCTTACGCTCCATATTTCCTCCCTGCAACCAAAATCTCATTTTCCCTTATGTAAAACTCCTTTCCATACTAGTTTTACAAACAAGCAGATAAAAGAATAAATAAATTATCCTCTGGGAACACGGCTGAGCAGTGAAATGTCAGAGTGTAACGGATACCTGATGATATGGGCATAAATTTCAACTATCAAGTGTAAAGAGAAGCAAGACACTCTAATAATTCATTCACTCATATAAATATGTATGAAGGCAACTTAAAAAATTGTTCTCCCAGTTTGGGCGGTATGTATTTTAGCATGTGAACAACTGCACAACGGTTGCACACGCTGCTATGTGGAACATGGCACAGATACTTTGATTTTTCAGGCTGCTGCTATTCACTAAAAGACAGTAAAAGCATCATTCTTCAGTCTGAACTGGTTATTGGTATTCCATCCTAGACCCGAGATGCTGAAATCATTCTTCAAACATAAGCTGTTAAGCAGTCTAAGCAACTAAAAATCCAGTTTAGCTTTTTTGTGTGTGTGTGTGTCTGTGTGTCTGTGTCTGTCTGTGTGTGTGTTCAGGTATTTGGATTCTGCAATAATTAGATTAGTAGGTATCTCCAAACAGTTCCAAATACCACCACAAATCATAAAAAAATAAAATCAAAATGTAGTTTACCTGCAGTTGCTAAGAAAAAAAAAAACACAGAAAAAACCCAAAACAAAAAACAGTAACAACAAAAACCCCACAACTATCTGCCACTACAAACTTTTCTTCCTCACAGAGGCTCAGCATCCATAAAATTCCACTCTCTTCAGTGGCCTGGGCTTTTGACCTCAGCATAAGAAATATTTTCCACTACTGATTTCCAAATTTAAGAATGTACTTCCACCAATTTCCCTATTTCTGCAAATGTAACAGAAGTTTTACAAATAAGTAAACATCTTATATGCAGCATTAAAGAGATGTCCCTTCCTACAGTCATGGGACACAGCATGAGGAAGAACAGGACAGAAAAATACATAGCTAGCTAAAGAACTGAGGTGCATTTGTGGTCTGACCAATGTGGGCAGAGGCAGAGAAACTAGCAAACTGTGCACCCCTAGGCACCCATCCTGTTGTTCAAAGGGATTTGGAGGGAGGAAGGCAATCTGCAGGGTCACTGCATTTCTGGAGTTGGTGAACTCCTGAACATCACAGTTACTACAAACTCTGTAACCCCAAGTAACAGTACAGGTTGGGGACTGACCTGCTGGAGAGCAGTGTAGGGGAAAGGGACCTGGGGGTGCTAGTGGACAGGAGGATGACCATGAGCCAGCAATGTGCCCTTGTGGCCAAGAAGGCCAATGGCATCCTGGGGTGTATTAGAAGGAGTGTAGCTAGTAGGTCAAGAGAGGTCCTCCTGCCCCTCTACTCTGCCCTGGTGAGGCCACATCTGGAATATTGTGTCCAGTTCTGGGCACCTCAGCTCAAGAGAGACAGGGAACTGCTTGAGAGAGTCCAGTGCAGAGCCACAGAGATGATGAAGGGAGTGGAACATCTGCCTTCTGAGAAAAGGCTGGAGGAGCTGGGTCTCTTTAGCTTGGAGAAGAGGAGGCTGAGGGGTGACCTCATTAATGTTTATAAACATGTCAAGGGGGCGTGTCAGGATGGAGCCAGGCTCTTCTCAGTGATGTCCAATGACAGGACAAGGAGCAATGGATACAAGATGGAACATAGGAGGTTCCACAAAAATATTAGGAAAACTTTTTCCCTGTGAGGGTGACAGAGCACTGGCACAGGGTGCCCAGGGAGATTGTGGAGTCTCCTTCTCTGGAGACATTCAAAACCCATCTGGACACGTTCCTGTGTGACCTCCTGTAGGTGATCCTGGTATGGCAGGGGGGTTGGACTACATCAGAGATGATCTTTTGAGGTCCCTTCCAATCCCTAACATTCTGTGTGATTCTGTGTGATTCTGTGACACTATGACAATTCCACAGAACACAAAATCAGCATCGTCCCTTGAGCAAGAGATTCATAGGCGGGGAAACAAAAATACAAACGAAAAAAACCCTTATTAGTCATTGTTAGGATGTAGGGCTGTTCCAACCAACTCATGGAACAGCTGGAAGCCAGCTGAGTAACAACTCTCTCCCGTCTCCTGTATCCATACATCCTCAGTGAACAAGCTGCAGAAAGGAGAGGAAACCCTGCTTTTCAAAGAGGAGCTCCACTCCATTTTTTAAAATCCATTTAGGAATTAGAACTGGTGGATCCACATTCCTACGTTTAATCATGAACATATTTAGGATAGAATAAAATAAAGGCTTCCCATTCATAATCCCATATTAGCACACTCTGGGGAATATTGGGAAAAGTCTAGAAGTGTATAAAGATGCAGCTGGCAAGTAAAGTTTTCCAAAGTGCCTGAACCACCTGAGAATCCCACTAACTGCTTTCACACCTTTCAGCACCAACCTTTAAAAAGCAGGCTGATGGCCCTCGGTCAAGTAATCAAGGACTGCAAGATCATACCCTGATTTTGGAGCACTTCCTTAAGCTCCAAGGGGATTATCTGTTCCAGTTACTACTCAAAGTGATTAAGTCACATGATTTTGAGCCCACGACAAATAAGAGACCAAATCTGCTTTTCCTCTGTACGAAACATTTTCACAACATGTGAATTAACACAAGATATAAATGAGGTACATTTGATCCTCAGTGGCCAGAAAGGAGTGGAGAGAAAGGGACATTATTTTTTTCTTTTACCAAGACAAAATATTTCAGTCTCCACTTCTGCATTCTCCTTATTGAAACTCATGTGAAATCCACTTTCTAAAAAGTGCCCTTTACAATTGATTTAGATTTTTTAAACTCAAGCAATTTTAAGACTGTCAAAGTTAAAGAGAAATCTTCTGGGCAACAATTCTGCAGATGAAGTTTGAATTTCTTGCAAAATTCTGTAACTTCCATGGAGTATAATTGTAGATAATAATTTGGACTTGTTGCAGGCCTTTGGCAGTACTTCACAATTTTATTCTCATGCATTAAAATCTAGCTATTTATTTATTGCAGTTAACAGGGTAATTTTACTTTTCTCCTCCACTGCATTTACATTGGTTGAGTGAATACTAATGCATATAGAGCTTATGAGGGGCCACCTATGACCAAACAAAAGAAAGAATTTTACAGCCCTGATCAGACAAATAAAATAAAATAAAATAAAATAGCATTCAACTACAGAGACAATTATTTATTGGGTCACCTTATTTTGCTACTGAAGCATCTAAATTTTGGTCTCCTGTCACAGGTATCTCTTACTAAAATCAGATTTAGTTAATTTAAATTAATTTCTTCCCCCCCAGAAAAGGATGAAGCTTAGACCTTACTACCAAAATATGTCAAGCACCCATAATTCTAGCATCAATAAAAGCTAGAATTTCTCAACATTTAATAAGAAAAAAATAATAAAACAATTCAGAGATAAATCTAAAATGCTCCTGATTTCTCAGGTGACTCACAAGTAGGATTGTCAAAAAATAATTTCAGCTTCAAGTGGCATTCAACCCAATAGAGATGCTATGGAATGACTTGAAGAGAGCCACACACATAAGACATCCAAAGAATATGAGAGAGCTAAAGCAGTTCCACCAGGAAGAATGGGCTAAAATCCCTCCTGAA
>NW_009717492.1:78566-99800 GCF_000703405.1 Apaloderma vittatum | reverse complement strand
TTGCTTAGTTTTTAAATCCCAGCCGCTCTGTAGTGCACCAGCGGGATGCTGCAGATTCGGGACTCCCTTTGCTTTGCAGAGGGTTAAAAGACACCAAAAATTGGTTTAATCATCTTTCCCACCTCCTCCTGGAAAAACGTCTGGTAAAACGACCCCTTTTGCACACACCGTCCTTAGTTAAATACTGTAAGCGATTTTTTTGAGGGCTTTTAAAAAACTTCTGCAGGGAGCAACGTGCTCAGTTGGCATTCCCGGGACAAATGCTCAGTGGATACATGAAACGCTTGACCCAAGTTGGGAAGGTTTTCACAGCACTGATTCTTATGCCCCGAAGTTAACCGATTTCTGCAGCATAGTGGTTGCGCTTTTTTGTTTCTGCTTCTGCAACTGCTGACACGTTTTTTTTTTTTTTTTTTTTTTTGGTGAGAATCGGGCTGTTAACGGGAATGGGTACATCCATCTTCCCGTTGTGCATCTGAGTTACTCTGGGAAGGGGATGTGCGTTTACGAAAGACGGAGAGGAAAGGGGAAAAAATCACCAAAATGGGTGTAGAATTCACTAAGAATTCTTATAACGAAACCACGAATGATTTTTCTTTTCCTGTTTTCAGAATCCCTCGTTGAACTACAAAACGCTCCAGCTCGTTTTGCAGAGCACCCTCAGCTCCGCACTCTTAAATTCCACTCCTTAAAAACATGCAAAATCATTTTGCCTCTAACCCCCTTAAAATAGATGAATGAGGGAAACTCCTGCCTGCCCCCGAAGCTGCTGGAAGCAAATCCATTTTTTCCAGCAGACTTTGAGGGCAACCTGCGAGCAAAGATGCTGCCCGAGCGTTTAGGTTGCAGCAAAATAATTTTTTTCCTACGGGATTTTTCGTTTCTCCTTTGGAAACGATCGAATTTGAATGTTTCGCTCCAAGCACTGCGGGCGCAAAGACTTTTCTCACCCTCTCCCGCAGTGGTTTTCCTCCCCACAGAAGTGGAGGTTGAAGCCGCAGCCGCGGGGCAAAAGCGGGGCCGGCGGAGTTGCCCGTGCCCGGGCCAGGGGAAGCCCCCGGGTCCCCCGTGCGCCTCCCACGAATGGGACGGGGAGAGCCACGGGACGTGCCGTCGGGGCACGGTGAGGAGCCCTTAAATCCGATCGAAATCTGCCTGCAACAGCTCCGGCTTTGGGGGTTCGACCCACAGGAGTATTCGGCCCTCTCGATTAATGTTAAACGGTTGAGATTAAACCAAATACAGGAAAACTGTGAAATTCGTGCTGGCACATCAGGAAAGGGAGATTTTTTTTTTTTTTAAATATATCGGGAAGAGGTTTTAGAACAGAGCTGGGGAGGAACTTTGGGTCTTGTTTGCCCCAGAAGAGGAAAACAGAAGTGCCTCAAAATGCTGAACTAGATGAATGGGGACAGAGGCAGGCAGACTGTCCTGGAGAGGAGAGGAGGAGAGAAAACAAGGCAATGAGGAAGAAGAAAGTCAGAAAAGAAAGAGAGAAAGAAAGAGAGAAAGAAAGAGGGAAAGAACGAAAGAAAGAAAGAGGAAAGAAAGAGGGAAAGAAGGAAAGAAAGAGGGAAAGAAGGAAAGAAAGAGGGAAAGAAAGAAAGAGGGAAAGAAAGAAAGAAAGAAAGAAAGAAAGAGAAAGAGCAATAACTGGGGAAAAAAGGATACAATAAAAGAGAATCAAAGAGAAAGTACAGTGAAAAAAAGAACTTACAAGAGAAATGAAGAGTAAGAGAATAAGAAATCGAGAAAGGGTGAAAGAAAGAAACAGAGAAACAGGGAAATGGAAAGGCAAAGAAGAGGGAAGCAAAAAATAAGAAAGAAATAGACAGGAAGAGAAAAAAGTAGAGAGAAAGAGGAAAAGCTGGAAAGAAGGAAAGAGGGAAAAATAAAGAAAAAGAAAGAAAAAGACAAAGAAAGGGAGAAAAAGAAAGAAAAAGACAAAGAAAGGAAGGGGAAAAGGGAGAAAGAAAGAGACAGAAAACGAAAAAGAAAACGAGAAAGGAAGGAAGAAAGCAAGAAAGAAAGGGAGCAAAAGAGAAAGAGAGAAGAGAAAGACAGACACAGAGAAAGAGAAAGAAAAAGAGTAAGAGAGAGAAAGAAGGAAATAAATAATTAAAGAAAGAAATAAAGAGAAAGGGAAGAAAAAGATAAAAACCGAAAAAAAGCGAAAAAAGAGAGAAAGTAAATAGAGGGAGAAAAGAGGAGAATGAGAGGGAGAAAGCACCAAAGCAAAAAAAACCCAGCCAAACAACACCAAGCCAGAAAGCAGCTGTAAAAAAAGAAATTAATTTCCCGCAAAATCAATAACGAGACTTAGACAACACAGTTTTGCCCTGGAAAACAGGGCTGAGCCGGGAGGGAACCGCTCCGGAGGACAGAGCTGCCCGGCCCCGGTCTCTGCCCTTCCCGTCGGGTCCGCCCCGGTCCCCGCCGCCCGCTCCGTGCCCGGTGCCGTTAGTCCTGCCCCGGCAAACGGGGTGAGGGGAAAGAAAAACTGACTCCTCGGGTTTGGGGCTGAGTAGGGGAGGTTTGAGTAGCCCCAAACCCGGGGGGTCAGTTTTTCTTCGGTGCTTTCTCGTTTTGCTCAGCTTTTCCCGGAGAGAGGAATTGGGGGTGCGTGAAGGGCTCTGCATGTACACCTCCAGCTCCCCAATCCCCTCCCCTCCTCCGGGGCAGAGACACGAACAAGAACAGAGGCTTCACAGCGAATCTCGCGTGGGTTTTCTCCTGCGCCCGCAGACTCGGCTTCACAGAGGTGCGCGGCCGCTCCGCGCCCCGTAAAGCCGGCTTAATTCCCGCGTCGAAAGCGGCGCGACCGCGCTCCTCATTTACTCGCCGACTTAGTAGGTGGCCGTGTATATTTTTGTTGAAGTAGTGTTTATGTTAATGAAAAAAGGCTGAGATTACAAACAGACCACTGAATGCCCGGGATGTTGCTGCCGGATTGGTCTAAACTGTGTATTTTAAACTTAATCAGGTTTTGGGAGCAAACATGATTTTCTTTTTTTTTTTTTTTTAAATAAATCTAAATTTATTATTTTTAGCAGAAAGACGTTTGGGATCTTTGGGGACCCCTGTGCTGCCCTTACCCCTGGTTTCGGGGCTGCTTTTCCTGGCATGGAGGAGGGTTGCAGGGAAAAGCATCTCCAAGAATTATCCATTAAAACCAAAGAAAACGACCTCTGGGCTCCTGGAGGAGGGCAGGGGAAGGGGGAGGTCAGCTCGCTCTCCTCGAGTCCCCTCTGATCCCTCAAAGGGGTTCCCGGTGACAAAGGGGAGCGTGTCCCCCAAAACTTGGGCTGCGCGGAGGTGACCGCCGGCGCGGTGGGAATGGGTTGTGCTCAGGGATGTTTCTTTGTCGGGAAGAGTTAGTCAGAATCTAAAATCCACTCCAAAACCCCCGGTAGTTTATCCGTTTAGGATGGTAAACAAATATATATATAATTCCTGACCTTTTAGATGCTAACTAAGCAGGAATCAATTAATCAATTTACATAAAAATACCGAAGTTTTGTTGGTTTTTTTTTTTAGAGGGAACAAAAATCATCATCCTGTTACTTCGACTTCAGAGTCTGGCTTTGGGGTCAGTCTCACTCTGTTTTTCTTAACAAAAACCCTTTCCAAAATTATTCATGCACTCCCCTACTGCATTTGTATGCTCAAACTATCGGTAGCGATAGTCAAAAAACAAAAAAAATCAAATTTTTCTAGATTTTTTCCCTCTACTTGATAATCTCCCCGTGTAGAGGAATCCACCTTGGGTCCCACTGAGCGAGTTTCTCCTCCCCAGGAGCTCTGCGAGGAAACGTGCGCGAAGCATTTGGCATCTCGCTCCTTTTCAACACTTTCCTTTTGTGGGCAAAAGCTCTCGGCAGAGAAGCCTCCCCGGCAGAGCCAAGCAGACCTGAAGGATTTGTACATTCAGATGTTTTACTCCTGTTATGACTCCTCATTGACTAAAGCACAAGGAAAATCGAGCCGTAAACAAGTCGCTGTTGAAAGGGGGTGCAAACAAAATTTGAGGCGGGTGAAACTTTAGCAAGGAAGGGATCAAAGAAAACAAGGGGAAAAAAGGGAAAATGAGAAAGCTCTACTCAAAGTTTTCCCCATGCAATGGCTGTCCTAAAGCTGCCGGGGGTGGGGTTCCCCCCAGGTTTGGGGGGCAGAGGAGTGCTCTGAAAATATCTTTTTCTCCCTTAAGATATCTAACAGGTCAAGCTGTCTCCCTGTGGAAAGGGGAGAAATTCTCTTTGTGGGGCTTAGTGTGGACCGCAGAGGAGTTTCTTTGTTCTCTCCTCTCACCTGGAGTTACCGTTTATTCTGTAAAGACTTTTTTCCCTCTTTCTCTTTTTTTGGGGAGGGGAAAACACCATTTTTACCCAGTGCCATTAAGCAATTCTGTGGGAGGGATTGTCAAGGTGAAAAAAGCCCAGCGCTTTCAAAAGCGGTAGAGTAAATGGCTTTGGAGAAAATGTGACCAAAATCAAACCCATGTTGTTAGAGTCAGGTAGGCCCTGTGGGGGTGAGGGGCATGGGTTCCCCCAAAAACACAGACCCTCGCTGGGTGTCTGCTCTGTGTGCTCAGAGTGACCCTGTGCTGGTCACTCTGGGTAACCCTTGCATGGCGACCAGCTAAAGGATGGGGACTAAAGGCTGTCTCCAACTCAGACACACACGTGTGTGCGCACACACACACATGTACACACACACACAGACACACGCACACACACGCAGACACTCCCTCCCTCCCCTAACCCCCACATCCGACCACGCTGCTCTCTAGAAGCACTAATGATGCCGCAGACCAGCTATGCGGTGTGAGGCAAAAGCAGATGAAAGTGATGTCACATTAATGTCAGCTCACAACTCGAGCCCACACAGCCTTGATTGCTCTTATTAATCTTGCCAATTTGTCTGTCAGCACTTGGCTAATCCCTAAATAGCCTCCCAACAGGTGCTTTATGCTTCCGCCACATCCCTGCTCCCCAGCACCCCCCGGGAGCCCCGCTTGCCCTCCCCAGTGACATCGGTTTTCTCCTGCCCATCTGGGACCAGCTTTTTTTTTCCCCGGGAGGGCTGGAGGGGAGAGAGGCGACTTTGCAGATGTTGTTTAGTCTGTCCAAAGAGGGGTCGGAACTTTGGGCTTCTCAAAAGGAAATGATGACCGGAGCAGAGGGGAGAGTAGATGCTGGAGAGACCGAGGAGGTGGCAGAAGGGAATTACCTGGGGCTGAGCAGACCCTCCGCGAGGTGTTAGCCCCATATTGCAGCTAGAAAACACATTTGTGGCACCCTCGACTCCTGCACAATAGCGAGCCACGTTACTTTTGTTGGTCGTGATCTAGGTGGTTTTATTGAGAGGGGAGAGAAGATTAAAACAAAAGGTCCGACCTGAAGTTGCAGTGGAAAAGCCACGATACGCCCTAAGCGGTTTTATTCTGCAGTTAAGCTGAGGGTCAATTATTTTCTTTACTACTCTATCAGAAAATCCACTGGCTTATTATAGTGTATATTTAACCATAAGGTAGCAGATGCATATTGAGTAGAAGACTAAAATTACTGTGTTCAAGGCTTAACCTTCCAAACATTGTTATTTAGCACAGTAGGCTTAATCACAAAACACAGATTTTGTGTTTAAGACTATTAGCTGCTAAACACAGTTAACTGCTAAACCCTATTAACTGCTAAAGCAGAGTCCCGGCTGCTTTCCTCTCTCTGCATGAAAGGAGGAAAAAGAAAAAAAAAAAGTTTTATTTCTGTTTGGCAATGCTGCTGCATTAAACGGCTCTCACACAGATTAGAAGCCCTGTGCTTTCAGTGGTCTCCTCCCACGATTCACCTGGGATTTGCTCTGGTCTGGAGGAAGAGCTGCCAAACCTGACTTTGCTGCAGCAGGTTCCTATTTCATATCCAAAGTTGGCTCAGGCTGTTTCCAACCCTGTACTCAGCACAGCAGGAAGGAAGAGCTTTCAGGAGCATCTTCAACCATTTCTCCGAGAGCCTGGTCCAAAGCGGTCCGAGCCACCAGAGGAAGGATATCCACTAATTGAGCTCAGGGCTGTTCATCATTAACCCTTAGTTGCTTCGGACCAGATCCTAAAAGCTCTCTAAAAATACCATTCACGACTGCAAGCTGTTTTACACCATCCTGACTTGGATTTATTATTAGGAGACAACTAGACATATATATATTTTTTTCCTTTCTCCCCAAGTCATTTATTTCGTCCGATAGGACTATCCATCACAGCCTGCTGGAACCTACCTACGATCTAAGGATATTCTTAGGTATGCAGCATGTCAGGAAACAGCTAGCAGCCCCGCGTGATGCAAATATTTGGATGACCGAGAGGTAGGAAGGATTGTCCAAATGTTTACTAAATGCTGTTGATAGCCTAAGGATTTATAACTGGTCTATAATGCCTGCCCCCACACAGCCTCTCTAGCAGGTGCATCGAGTTTCAACATGACACATGGTATGTGTGAACTCTGGGAAAGGGGATGAGGGAGAAAGACAGTTTCACAGGTCTCAGCTCCCTTTTCCCAGCTCTGTTAAGATGTTCACTGGTTTGGAGCCCGTGGAGCAGCAAGACAGGAGCCCAGGAGCCACTCCATCGATGCATGCCCCTGATAGCAATTCAAACCATTACTAACATTTAAAACCAAAACACGAGCACCAAACACATTTAGCTGGAATTTCCTAAGTGAAACCAATGCTCTCGAATTGTTTAGGCCCATCAAAATATTCCCCATTGCACTCCTTCAGTGCTGAGCTGGAGGAAATTCATGACATTGTTCTAGTTATTGCTCTTGGCATTTCACTTCCTAATTTCCACTGCCGGGATTTGATCTCTTCTGTCTTACGGTAAGCCCTAATTGCTGCTGCAGGCATATCAGAAGTGCTGACAGATCAGTTTTAACCATTTCTGGTGCTTGAATAGCGATGGCTCATGGTGTAGACCACACTGGAAATGCCCCATACTTACTGCCAGGTAGCCTCTACCTCTGCCCTTCCAACTGAAAGAGAAGGCTACATCCCATATAGACTAGGATGACTGACCAGAGCTGGGAATATAGTCAGGTGAAGACTGAGTGCATTGTTCAAGGCCTTTCAATGATTCAGTGGCAGAAAGGTCAGCTCTGGTGCCTTGATACCCCACCCTGTAACCTACAGCCTTGATGCTACTGCCAGCCCAGCCTCCTGCTCGAAGCAGGTCCATGCCCAGCGCTCCATTAGCCATGGCTTTGTTTAGCGGAGCCTTGAAAAAGTCTAGCGATAGAGCCTAAGAACCATGAGTATTGATAGTCCAAGTAACAGAGAAGTTGTCAGTGCCCTTGTGTCCATCCAACCAGGCTCTCAAGCTCTGCTATGGAAGCAGCAGCCGTTACGGCTGTAAGTATCCCTACTACCATGCGACTGAGAAACAACATCCTACTAAATGGGAGAAATTAGCATAGGGTCGAGTCACTCAAGTCTGGTAATCACCTTCTCCTCTTCTATTTTGCAAGTTTTGACCAAGTTTTGACATGAAAGTGTGCATTTAGCGCGCTGCAGACGCCTGGACAACGTGCTTTTCTTAGTAACCAACAGCAATCGTATCTGCTGCAGAAAAGCCTTTAATTCATTACAGCCCCAGACTAGCTGAATTTACCGACTGCTCTGATGGGGAATACAATGGCCCTATTGTTTTGCCAAGGGAAGATTTCTTAGTAGCGTGCTGTTGCGTAAACTGTGTGTTTTCTATTTGTTACCTGATTCGTTTCAGTGAGCTTCATTTGATAGGGTTAAGACCATTAGCTGCGCTGAAGCAACGAAAGAAACTCTCGCAGGTTGTGGACCGGATTATTAGTGTTACCTCTCTTGGTTTGTTTAAAGAAAAACTAAGAAGAGAACTTGGTGTTCTTCTAGGGAGAAGAAATTGCGTAATGAAATATATGGGAAAAAAGAAGTAAGTGCTCAAATTCCAAAGTCATCTGTTAACTCAATGAAGGGAGTTTTTTTATATATTAAAAGAATTTTGTCCTGTGTTTGATGTCACATTCTCAGTGTGACATTAGATGTGGAGTCATAACTCAGATTAATCTGGACTCCTCTCTCCTTGACCGTATTTCTCAACAATCACCCACCAGTGCTGGAAACACGTTTCCTAGGCAGGGATCTTGAGCCATTGGCTGGCTCCAAGCCAGAGGAATGCGAGGAAGAACCAGTTGCATCTGGTAAAACGTCTGGTTGGCAGCTCTGAGCTCTCACTGAGGCTGGTGGCATCTGGGCTGGGTGTCCCAGGGGCCAGCACTGCAGGGGCAAAGAGATCAGAGGCAGAGCATTTACTTGTGAGACAGGGATCAACTGAGAGAGCACAATGGCGAGGTACAGGGATTATCAAGGGACTTGAGCATCTCTCCTGTGAAGAGAGAACTGGGGCTGTCCAGTCTTGAAAAGAGACGGCTGAGAGGGGACCTTATTAATATATATAAATACCTGAGGAGTGGGGGTTAAGAGAAAGGTGCTGGTCTTTTCACAGCGGTACCCAGTAATAGGACAAGGAATAAGGAGTGTAAGCTAGAATATAGGAAGTTCCACCTCAACATGAGGAAAAATTTCTTTACTGTGAGGATGCCGGAGCCCTGGTCCAGGCTGCCCAGAGAGGGTGTGAAGTCTCCTGCTCTGGAGACTTTCAAACCCCTCCTGGACGCTTTCCTGTGTGGCTGCCCTGGGTAATCCTGCTCAGGCAGGGAGGTTGAACTAGATGATCTCTGGAGGTCCCTTCCAACCCCCAACATTCTATGATGATTCTACGATTCTATGATTTCCACTCCAGTGGGGATGTACCATGGGGCTGGAAGAGTCTTTCTGCAGGTGTCCCTCCATGGAGACTGGCCAGAGGGACTGCAGATCAGTGTGGCTGGCTCTTCCCCCTTCCCCAGGCCCAGGGCTGGCTCAGTGTGCAGCATAGTGGGAATGTGAGGGATTAAGGTGAAGGAAATGGCAAGCTGGGCTGATGGTGGACATACACACCATCCTCCTGCCAAACTATTTTTGAAGTTCTGACCCTCCCCAAGGCCTGAAATTTAAACATCTCACAGGGGTTCTTCTCACTTGGAAGTGCTGCTGGTTTTCGTCTCACCTTTGCTACTGAAGCCCAACCAGAAGGTGGCTGCAAAACCAGTAGGATTTGGCCCCGGGTTCACCAAAGCAGAAATAAATTTTCTCAGTCCTTGGTACTTTCCAGTGGGCTTGGAGGCTGTGAGTGATGGCTTGCGGTCCAGACCAGCATGGTGCTTTTAGCTGTATGTAATTATAGGTTTTTCTAAAGCAAACCATTACTGACAGATTGGAACGATTTTATTCTACGGGATTTTTCCTGGCTCATCTGCCAGGGAACATGCAGAGCTCACTTGAACTCCCCTTCTTTGGAGTAAATCACAGCGTGGGGCTGCCTTATCTCAACCAGAGACCCCTCACAGGAATGTTGCACTGTCCAGCCCTCAGGCCACCCACCCCTGATCCCAGGCATCAGCCTCTGCTCCAGGCCTAAGCTCTGACCCTTCAGAGACATATTTTTGCAAGGTCAGGAGGTTGGGTGGTAAAAGGGGAGTGGGGAATAGCAGAGAGACAGTTGAGGCTGGCTCTGCAGAGAGATTTCAGGGGGATGTTTACACTGGCCATTAAGTGCAGACTTGAGCCTGTTCTCCTCGCCAGATTTGCCGCCTTGTTTGCTTGCAAACACACATCAGGCACAGACACAGCCCCAGCTTCAAAGTCTTCTGGACGAGGGTGGCCCACGCGTGCTCTGCACCCTTGGTCCTTGGTGATGCAACTCGGTCCAAGGAAGGCTGGGGTAAGGCAGCCAGCCCTTCTACACATCGTCTTATCCCTGGCTCCTTCAATGAGGATGCTTTTAACATGAGATGCAACTGAGATTCCAAGGTATAACCAAAGGGAGCTACCAGTAAGTAGAAAAGTCACATGGCAGGGAGAAGGAGAAGCAGGAGAAGGAGAGAAATGGGTTTGTCAGATGGAAGTAGATGGGTGTCCATCTCAAATGGATGGAGATACAGACTGGTGTGTTGCTTTTGTCCATCACAGGACATTTCATGTGGTGGTGTGGTGATGCACCACCTGCTAGTTTGTCAGCAGAAAGGATTACAGAAAATACCATTGCACTGGGCAGGTAGGGTTCGTTTTGTACTCATCGATGAGCCATTCTATCCCAGTGCAGAAATGTTGTCCTTTGGGATCAGGCCAAAAAAAATTATTTCATGTGAAGTTTCTCCGTAAAATTTCTGTTGTGCTTGTCTGGAAAGGCCAACTAACTGGCTTCATCCAAAAAAATAGCCACAGAATCGGTTATTGAACATGGTCTGACTGTCCATCAGGAACACAGAGAGGTTGTTTCTGTGTGTATCACACATCAGGATGTATTTCAGTAAAGAGAGGGAAAGGAGAAAAAAGAGAATGTAACAAGAAAAATTCTAATTTTCTTATGTTGTTAAACTGAAATCAGCGTATTATTCTTTCGCACAACCACTTGTGCGGATTTACACACTTCAATGTAGAGGGAAATCATAATCTCCTTTTCTCTAAGAGCTTGTCTCGACAAAGACTCCAGTTTGTTGCCCAGTGAAATAAGGATTCAGGGTCCAGTAGAGAGGGTTGCACAGTGAATTCTTCCTTAACTACTCATTAAAATGAGCTACTCCAACTCCTACTGAGCCTTTTTGAGTGGCTCATTTTCAGAACCAAATTACTAAGCCTGAAGTCTGGAAAGCGGGTCCTGCCCATCAGCCAGCTCAGGATGCAACCTCCTTGCCATCCTGTCCCTGTCCCACCGCAGAGCCTTAGGGCTCAGCCACCCACTACGGTGTCCCCAAACAAAATTCACATTTCAGCCCTCGCTTTCCTCTGTGGCAGAGCATGGGAGTCTGTCTGTCTCCCTCCCTGCCTCCCTCTCTTGCCGTGCAGCTGCTCAGCTCTGCGAGGGAAAGGCTCCCAGATGTGCTCGGGAGGGAGCGGGCAGAGCCCTGGATTCCAACTCCGTGCTGGGTGGATTCTTTGTATATTTTGTTTGAAGGAGAAAATATGTAGAGAGTCCTTGGAGAAGGGCCGGGGACCACGCACTTCCCTGCGAGCACACTAACCACAGGGCTAGGAAGTCCTGCAAATCATTTGCCCTTGGCTTGCCTTTGCCTGCAAGATGGACCGGTGGCCGATGGGCAGCAATCGGAGTCATCGGCAGCTGAAGTCCATCTGCATCGTGCAACAGGTCCCTAAACACTTTCCTGGAGATGGCTCAAGGTCTTTTGAGAAAACGATGCTTTACTCAAAAGCCAGTAAGCGTTGCAACACCTAAACACCCACGTTTGGTATTTTTGGCTCAAAAATGACGTGCCGTATCAGATCAATAAATACTCACACACTCTTTAAGTGTTTCATGGAGCTGGTTTCATTGCATTTTTAAGTGCGTTTAGGCGTGGTGCTTGGTAGCTACTTGGTTATTGCGTGAGACAACGCATTTATGAAGTGTTGGACCTCATTTAGTTAATTGCTTCACTGATGTGTAATATAAAAATGGTACAAAACTAATTGTTTCCATGGAAACAGGAACACAGCAAATGATTTCATATCACAGCTTGGCAAAAGAAAAAGAAGAAACTTCTGTAATTGTTCCCATTAACCAAGCGCAAAGGATTCATGCTCAATCTCTACCACACTCTGCTTCACTTCTGCTGTGAATTAGGGGACGAAAAGTCAGCGCAGAACCACATAAAAAAGCACCAAAACAAGCTGTGCTTTATTGAGCATTTGTACTTCTGCCACCAAAACAATTTCCCTTCTGCTTTACAGGTTTCTGGCCAGCGACACCAATGACTGTCACAGCCCACCCGTTAATCTGGAGATGTCATGCACAGGGACTTTGACCACACATGTGCCACGTGTGTGCGGGAGGAGGGAGGACATCCCTGACCATGTCGCAGGACTGAGCTGTGGATTGAAAGCAGGACAACCCTCACCTCGTGAGTGAGTGCTTCGAAAGTGTAGGCTAAGCCAACTTTTGGAGCAAGCAGTTGAGGCATCTCTCCTCATCCCTGGGCTGCCGTGCAAATCAGTTAGTGCATTCATGAACCCAAACCTCATCTTTACTGAGGTTTTTCTCTCTTCTACTATAGGATGGACCAACAACCGGGTCATCTCGAGGGTGTGGTTGCTTTAGAAAACCCCTAGTATTGCTGTACGAGAGGGACTCACAGTTTCCAGTTCTCCAAATTTCCCATCAGACGGAGATTTCCTCATCCCAGGCCCCTCAGTGAGGAGCAGCAGGTCCCAGCAAGGTGCTTTATGGTCATGGAAAATCACGTGTAAGCCAGTTTTGGACCAACCTCCCATGCACCCTTCTAGCCCAGGGTATAGGCACCTCCACCACTTCTCCATTTGCCTGGAAGCTCAGCCCCATCACGCACAACAGTTAAAGGGAAACGGCAGCACAAAACCCATCCTGGCTGCCAGGCCAACGGCCACCCATCCCCACCAACTTCTCTGCAGGGACCAGGAGATACGGGGACCCGCTCCATCCCCGGGAACCACAGCAGAACGGGTTTCTCACTAGGCTAATGACTGCTAATTTTGCCACTTTGCTATTTCACCAGCCTTGCCCTGAAGGCTGCTGATAGGGTATCAGTCAGATAAGGCGCACTCAGCACAGGTAACTGGTAAATGTTGTCAGAGCTGGGGTGGGGTGAGCTGTCTTCTGGAGGGGTTATCTCTCATGCTGAGAGCCCAAGGGCTGACCCCTTAAGGCCCTAAGGATATGTGAAGCGTGACTGCAACTGGTACGCTCCTCTAAGCTTTTTAGGAGGTGCTATAAGGGATTTTGGTGACTCAGGATCTGCAAACACTAGAAAAGCAAGCTAGCATTCATTTTATAGTGTTTTTTTTTTTAAAAAAAATTCTTAATATGTAGTTTATTCTTTTGAGTGGTTTTTGCTGTTGTTAATTTAACACTGTGGAAATGAAGGTTTCAGCATTTCTCCTCTTTTTTTTTTTTTTTCACCACAGAGAAATAAATTTTATTCTTTTAACAAATGCTGTATCTCTGGATCTTTTGTTATTTTTCACAATCCCTGTGACTGACATGAAGTAATTCAGCTCTCACACTGGCCAGAGCAGTAGGTAGGAATTACTAACACCAGCTTACCGAAGTGGATACTTGGACAAGGTATCATTGTTGTTCTGCAACATTTTTGGAAAAACCTTTGAAAAATTTTCAGCCAACTCAGGAAGAAGCCGTGTGTGTAGATGCAGCTTCTGGCTGTGTATATAATCACGGATCCCACCTGGCAGGTAAAACACATCAGTGCCTACATTTGTCTTGCACTCAAGTGTCTCGGTGCTTGTTGTAAAACCAAAGAGGGCACCATCACTTCATTTGATGGATGAGTCAGCAGAGCTTGTTCATGGGTATCAAAGTCAGTGGCAGGGAAACTCACATTCCTCAAAAATCCTCTGATCCAAATCTTGGGATACTTCTGTGTCAAGTATCTCTACATACAAATCACAGAATCACCGAATTGCCTAGGTTGGAAAAGATCTTTAAGATTGTTGAGTCCAACCATTAACCCAACACAGGAGATTCTGAGAGACGGATGGGTGGACAGACAGACAGAACATTTTCTTCTCAATGTACCTCAACTGTCTGCTTTTCATTTTACCCTCACGTCCGCTCCGCTTCCAGTTTGGTTTAAGTTACCAAAGTTTCTCAGCTTGTTACAGTAAAGCTCATAACAAAGTCTGTGGCCAGCTCTTTCTTTGATAATTCCTTTCCCCCCATTTGTTTATCTCAAGTACGGAGCTTTGTTCCAGGCCCAAAACCAAAAGCCTTTCTACCCTGTTCTCCTCTTGACTTGTTGCAGATGTAACGAAATAAATCTTTAGAAAGAACAAACCTTCACTTCCTTTCTCCTGTCTGATTCAGTCGCAAACCCCAGGAAAGAAAAATAAATCACGATGTGAGCTCGCCCAGTCTCAGAGGATACCACGTCTAGTCCTGCCGGCCACCATTCAAACTGGATGTGTCCATCCCTCGGAGAATTCAGTGAACACAGCGATTGAATCAGCGGCATCAGCCTGAGTTATTGTGTGAAATCGCTCGTGCAAAACAAGTCCCGTGCGTTGCTGTGAGCCAGACACCCACCTTACCTGCTCTTCCTAAATCTCCACGTTCTTTTTCCCTTCCGTGGTCTGACGGTGGGAAAAAGATCTGATAAACATGAAACGCTTATTCTGAGCGTGGCCAAAGTCAAGGACTGACCAAACAAATCAGCCTGAATTGAGGTTGGCGTGATGGTCAGCAGCCGTCGTGAGCACGACCAAGCTGCTGGTGCCTTCCCAGGGCTTGTCCCTTGGGCACCAAAAAGCAATGCACATCTCTGGCTTTTCTCACAGTCCTATGGTGGCTCTGCCCCTCTTATCTCTGCCCTGCCATCCACCTAATGTGCTTTAAACCCCAGTCAGCAAAATCAGCTGCAGGATATGTTTGTTGTTGTAAATTAACCATGGCAAAGAGGCAGCAATGTACCTCCAGACAGAATTTTCCTTAGTCTGAGAGATGTCTCCACTAGAAAGTTGTGTGACTCTTTCATTGACCATTAAAGTAAGGCTCAAACCATCCCTAAACACAACCCACTTATGGTGGCTTACCAACTTGCTGCTTCCAGCCAATGTTTCAGAGATCCCCTGTAGAATCACAGAATCATTCACATTGGAAAAGACCCTTGGGATCATCAAGTCCAACCACTAACTCTAGTCTGCAAAGCTCACCCCTAAACCATCTCCCTCAACCCCACATCTAAACGACTTTTAAACACCTCCAGGGATGGGGACTCAACCATCTCCCTGGGCAGCCTCTGCCAATGGCTGACTGCTCTTGCTGTGAAAAAAAAATTCCTAATGTCCAGTCTAAACTCACCCTGCTGCAGTTTGAAGCCGGATTTACACCAGGTAGCATCTAGCCCATTGGCTTTTATTCTTTCAACGTACTTAGTGTAAGGTGTATACAACCTTCAATAATATTGAAGTCAGAAGATGTTCAGTTATGCCTCTAGTCCCAGATGTTCACTCTGGAGGGGTGAACTACAGGGTTTTCTTTTCTTCTCTTCTCTTTCTTTCTTTTTTATTTTTTTAATTTAAACAAGAGGTCTTTGCACATTTGAAACAATCTGTACAGTTAGCGTTGAAGAAAGTGTAATTAGACACTTTGAGAACTGGAAGAAATTAACTCCAACCACAGACCGTCACTCAGACTATTACTTAATAATACTTCCCAAATGTGCAAAGTACTTAGTTTTAGAATAACAGGAAAGAAGTATAACTTCTCATCGAGAGCAAAGGCTTTGGCCCGTGAAGCATGCACGGAAAAGTCAAAAGCCACCGTGTTCCAAAGCCAGAAGATGCTTGCCACCTCCTGCCACTTGAGGGGTACCAAGGCACTGAGCTGAGGCAAACCTGCTCGGCCACGGTGCTGGGCTGTAAAGGATGCAATTCATGGTCCACAGCCCGCCTTGTGCTTGAATGGCTGGAACAGAGTCAACAGGAGCGACCATCGAGCTGCATGCAAGAAGATCGCCTTCGGTTTCCAACATGCTGAGGAAACCGCTGAGAAATTGCTCTTTTCCTTCTTCTGCAGCACCGGGCAGAGCCGTTTGACGCACCCTGCGCTACAGAAGCCTGGCTAGAAAGAGATTATTGTGATTTTCTGCCCGTGTCTTTCCTCACTACAAAAGGCCCCATTCATCTGGGCTAATTTTGAAGGGAGAGCAAGGGTATCAGTAGCATGAACTGTATCTGAGTGTCTCGACCACATTTCAGCAAGCCACGCTTGTTGGCCGGTCCAACCCGGTGAAATAGATATCTTTCGGCTGAAGCTTTTTTAGTGGATCGTTTCTCTGATTTTAAACAGAAGTATCTTTTCTGGCCGTGGCAAATTTAAAAAAGTACTGACGAAGCAGGGCCGGCCATTTTTTTGTAGCAAAAACAAGAGGGCATTCAAAAAGAGGAGGAAAAAGGTTGTTCTTGAGGCACATACAGGTTTCTGCTGCCCCAACTAAAGTACCTGCATTCGCCTACATAAAGACACCCCAAGTATGTGCAGTAAGGCCATGTCCCTAACAGTGGAACTCTTGCCTTCCTTGAAAGTGCTAGATATTTTTTTTTAAAAAAAAATACATACATGATGCCTTACACGCTAAACTGCTTGTCTTTGTGGAGCACAACTGGGACTGCCTGAGTGTGTGGGAAGAGCTACAACATAATTGCTTTCAGCAGAATATCACTGTAGTCTATAATTAAAATATATGAGGTTGCCAGTTCTAAATCTTAAGTGATTTCATCTGTATTTGGGTGATTACGTGTCTCTGAGCGGCTCGTTTAAAATGATACTTTTATTTCGATTGCACAAGATGGTTGCTGGGAGAAAGAGAAAGACAATTTTGTCCTCCTCTTGCAGTCTCCAAGAAAACATCTAGGGAAGTTTGGAGAGACAGAGCTCGGAATTCAGCAGTGTGTCCCATCACCGAGGAAAATCCTTGGTGAAAGCTGTTCTTGAAGTGTCATTCCAGAGATGGAGTGGAAGGTGTTGAGGAAGCAAAGAAAAGAAAAAAAGGGAAAAAAAATAACTAACAGAAAAATCTGGGTCCTCCTAAATCACAGTGACAATTTCAGCAGAGTGTTTACACCAGGTAGTAAAAATAAATTGCCTGAGATTGATTATACCCATGTGCCACTCGCCAGGCAACAGGGATGTCCCACAGCATTGGAAAGAAAACATGAGGAAACACGTGCTAGTGGCAATCAGCATCAGTGTGATGGTATTAGGGCCAGGAGCGCTTTCACCTCAGCCTCAAGAAGTGGAAGCAGCAGTAGGAAGACGGATGTGTCAGTTGTCCCCATCATTCAGACATAATTGTGAAGGGTGGCTCCTGAGGCCACCACAGATGAGGACACCTGCAAGCACCATGGACACACAAGCGATGTAGTTTTAGGGTATCCTCAAGCTTTGATAAATTAAGTCTGTGTAGTCCCGAACCCCCCTGTGGTTTCTCCCACAGCTGGGATCTGTGAGATCAACTGGGGAGTCATGAACTCCATCCCTGGTCCTCCTCGAAAGCCCTCATGGCCAGTTTGCAGCCAGACCTATCCTGACCCTCTGCAAAAGGAAAGGGAGCTGTGCTGCATCTTCATTGGGAATAACAGCAAGGGAACATCCTGACCTGATTTCAAGGATAATAACTCGGGGCATATCTACCCTTAACATAGAATCCCCAAAGCATCCCAGATTACCACAGCTGGGAGGTAGCCCTTTTCTCATGCCATCGCAGTGTCCCTACAAGCCTCTCTCTTCACTTCACTCAGTGACACAGCCAGAGCAGGTGACGCAGACAGTGAATTACCTTGCCAGGGCTCTGCTGCTCTTAAAAAAAAAGGAGAAAAGCCAAGACGTAAACCCACTGGCAAAAAATTTTGAGCAAGAGAGGAAAGCACAAGTATGCTGACTGCAACATGCAACAGCTTTTCAGACATCCCAATGATAAAGACTCATCCAGAATAAATTCAGTGCATATTCCAGTCATTTGTAGGCTTTGGCTTTGAATAGGTGTAAAATGTCTCGATTCGTGGCTTTTTTAAGCAGAGTGATAAACCAGCTAAGAAGTCTGCTCGGTTCCCCTTGAGAGATGCCAAGGCCAGGCAGGGTCCTGTGCTGCTGGGGAGCATCCTCCTCCCAGTACAGAAGGGATGCACGCTGTTAAAGATATGCACAGCACACAGAGGTTTTGGTCAAGTAATATAAGAAGACAAAGATGATAGGATTGCTGTTATAATTGTAATGAGTCACAAATGCTATTTTGATGGTTTTCTTTGAAAGATATACATGAAACCCAAGCGATCTAATTAGAGATCTCCAAGGCTTTGTAATCAGCATGGCCACAAATGAAGGCGAATGTACTTGCATGTGGCAGAATACACGAGTGGTTTTCCCATTAAAAAAAAAAAGAAAAAAAGAAGAAGAGAAAAAGACATTTTAAAGATTTTTGTTTATAATGATAGTAGGACATGACATGAAGGACCTATATCCCCCACGTGAGAGAAAGACTATGATTAGCTGAGAAAAAGCACAGAGGGATTGGGTTTTCTATTGGTTTATGAATTACACGTACCTGCTTAACACTACGTACACCTCCAAAGAGTCCTTTGACAAATGGATTTGGGAACAGGAAAAGGAAGAAATTCCCATGGAATCCAAACCACTGACAGGTAGCTAGAAACAGCTACCCAGCTCCATGTCTGAAACTCCTTCCGAGCTTTTTCAGAACAAATGCCCAAAGCCCAGGACATAGAAGCAGCCTTTGAAGCTGTCGAGATCTTTAAGCCAAAGAAGTATGATGGGTCACTCAGCAAGAGGCTTTTATTTTTGGCAAGCAAGCACAGAGAAAAGGAGCATTTTTGACCTGAATGTGCATGGGGCTCTGACCACCTGGGACTGATCTGCTCGAAGGAGCAGGAAACACCGTGAGGCTCGACCTGATAGAAATAGCTGCCGTTTCCTTTGCATCATATCACCACTGTGCCTGTGAGGTGCACATGCATCCAAGATTTGCTGCAAAACATCAGGGAAATGGCGAGAGGGCAGATTAATCCCGTTTACTCTGAAGAAGCCCGTGATTAATGCAACTTGGATAGGGCTGTAGGAAGGGGGATGGCTTAAAAAGATGGAAGGAAGTCTGTGGCTGTCCTTAGTTGATACTATATATGGTATTTGGTCAGTTCTGCTTTAGAAGCTGCAGCCAGCAACACATTTTTATTGTATTTCTTTTTAAAGCAGAAAAAAAGGTCAAATGATTTCACCACCCTCAAAGAGCCCACGGTGATGGATAGCGCTGCGAGTGGCAGCTGCTAAATTTCGAGTCCTGGGAGAGCTCGCAGGGGCTAATACAGGGGTTATGCCCTCCCTTGCCCTCTGTCAGATCAGCCAGCTCTTAGACCGGGTGGCCTGTCTTCTCCTACTCCCTCAGGACTCCTCCAGCCTCAATTTTGACTCACGAGAACTGGCTTGGCAGGGAACCTCACTGGGTTTGACGAATGAGCCCTCTGGACCGGAGTTGTGGTGTCTGCGGAGGGGACAGCCATGTCCAAGGAAGGAAAAGGTCTTTCTTCCACTGTTACTAATTCCCATCACATGAGCACTGCCAGGACACTGCAGTGCTCGGAGCTATACGGGCAGCAATTGCAGATTTTTCAGCTGACCAAAGAGGTTACTTGTAGGGGATGAGCTAACTGATGGCCACAGAGAAAGGAATGTCATGTGGGACAACAGGGCAACCAGCAAGAAGTGAGTCTGTCCACCTTGGAGAAGTCCCAGAGGTCCACAGCTCCCTTCCTTTCCCCCGAGAAAACCATAAGCTCAACTTTATCCTCAGCTCTCTGAAATCTCAGAGCTCCTTTCATCCTGTGTGATAGCTCGGGCTCATTTAACGGGACAGGGCTTTTCTAGCAGGGTGAGTCTACCTTTTATTCCCACTAAGAACTTGCTCCTCCAGCAGACGGATTTCTTAGGGCTAGGGCTATCTGGTTGACCCACCTCCTTCCTGACAGCCCTCGGTTAGGGGTCCAAAGCATTCAGGGTCTGCACTTTTCACAAAGCCTGACAGCCTTTTCCCTCCCTGATCCAACTGGTGCTGATAACCAGCGCTGCTGAAAGTGCAGGAACATCCCCCCTTCCCTCCACTCCCCTTTTACATCTGCTCTACATTTGCATCTCAGAAATTAGAGAACTTAGTTATGCGGAATTACATAGCTCAGGCTGGAGTATGGAACTGATTGGGTATTCAAGCTAAATAAGACGAGTTTAAAGATCTTTCCAGGAAATTGAGTGGAACACCCAAACTGACATTCTGTATTAAATATTATATTTGTGCAGTTGCGCTTTCTAGCCCGTTGGCATTGAACATCTGGGAGCACGATTTATGAACGTACAGAAATTGAATACCTGCTCAAAATTATGCTCATCAGAGCTCAGAAATTAAAATATTACTGTGTACCCTCTGAGCCAGTCCATTCCTAAAAGGTAAGGCTATTAAAATATGATTAGTCAAGCCGTATCTGGTCTCAGAAATGTCATACACCATTACAACTGAAAAGACCTTGATGCAATACTATTGGCAAAGTCCCTTGCTTGATCAGCAGCAAGATGCTAAAGAATGAACCTTGCAATTACTTGGCGCAGCACAAGGAGGGAAATTACAAAGAGAGAAGTAGGGGAATCTTGAAGCTCTCGGTTGTACAGATTGAGGTGGCTTTGAGTTTCTCCTTAGGGCAAATGAGAGTCGAAATTTGTATAGCTTGGTTTGGTGGGTTTTTTTGATGTGGGAAGAGCCCTGCTGTTCTTTGCTGCCTCGGGCACGTGTTGCCTCTTCATCTTCTCCCAGGACAGAGGTGGGGATCGACCCCTGCCACAGCCCTGTCCCAGTCCCCAGTGATCACAACCCCCCCGTCGTCCCCGACACATTCACATTTCCAAGAGCTCTGTGTGCTTCATGGGTGGTCGGGATTGCATTTCCCCCCCCTTGCCGGAGAATAAAATCCAAACAACAACCACAGAAAACCTGCAGACAGGGTTCAGGTTGGGATAATTATGATCTTCTTCCGCTTCTTGCAACACAGTGGGATATATATATATGTGTGTATATATATATGTGTGTGTGTATATATATATATAATCCTTTGCAATATATAATCATCTCTCCTAATGAGGCAGATTGACCTAATCAGGTCGGCATTGCACGGTGTTAATCACTGTAGGCATTTCTGTGCAGAAACCTCTGCAAGAGCAACTCACCCCCCGGGGCAAGGCTCTGCCCAGGGTGCCTTGGATGCCCCATCCCCAGCACCCATGGGCAGAGCTGTCCAGGTCTGAGCTGCTCTCAGATGCAGGAGAAAACTCCCTTGGGGGTGGCCAAGGGGCTCAAGGCCCTGGAAAATTCAGTGTGAGGCACTGATCGATCAGCGGAATTAAAACAGCAACAAAACCCCCCAGAGCCAGACCTTGTTCTCTGTAACTGAAGACATTTCCTAAAGGCGGGTGGCATTTCTTTTTTTTAAAGCATAGCTGCGCTAAGCCAGACATCCGAGGAAGATGCAGTTTTGCCAAACCAAAGCAGAAATGTGGTGACTTTTTTTTTTTTT